>NC_064850.1:47597887-47645387 GCF_024139225.1 Suncus etruscus | reverse complement strand
CCTCCTGTGAGAAGACCATGATGGGCAGTAACAGCAGCCCGTGGCCCCCAAACGATGGCCCCTAAAGATGGCTGAGCTTCCAAAGACTTGGTTTTTGGAGACTTAGTAGAATTTTGGGGTTGCTTGGTTGACTGTGGCTTGTTGGCTTAAAATCTGATCCCTCTGTTCCAGGGAGGAAGCATCTAAAGCACTTTAAAACCCAAAACCATTTTTAACTTCCCCATGCTTCATTTGGAGGTAACTGAAAGGTGGTATTCCCATGAAATCTGCTGGGCATAGAGCAGATAAATAATATTTTGTGGACAGGTGATTGTGTGGGATTTATAGGCCATCTGATGCTTTCTAGATGCTTTGTTATTGCAGGGTATTAGAATTTATAGGAAAAGAACAATATTTTCTATACTATGAATATAATGTATTTTAATAATATAGTACCTATCCCTCCAACCATATAATAAATACATGACAATATATTGCTATATATATTTGCTAAATATATTTGTATGTATAGCTATATATATTATATATAAGTTTTGGCTTGGAGTTCTGAGGCTACTTATACAAGTTGCTTGTAGCACACTCAGGAGTTGAACTCAGACCTGCTGTTTGCTTATTAAGCCTTAAAGCCAGGATTCTAGTTCTTTTATGTGCACTCTTACAGCTGATCATTAAGTTTAAAAAAGTCACTGATATTTTCTCCCATTAATAAATTGGTTCTTAATAATTAAACATCTTCAAATGTATCTCATCCAGAAATATCTTATTATACCATTTATTTATGCAATATGTAATTCATAGTAAATTGGGTCTTATTAATCATAAATATTCAGTATTTGTAATAATGTGCATCCAATTTTCCTGTGGTTTTAGAAGAGTCAGCATTAGTATCATGGTGCTTACCAATGCTGAAAACCTTGCTTTGTGTTCTGTTTTTTTGTTTGTTTATTTGTTTGTTTTTTGTTTTAGTTTTAGTGCTCAGGGGTTACTACTAGCTGTGTGCTCAGAAACCACTCTATGGGTGGCTCAGGAGACTCTATGGGATGCTAGGAATTAAACCTGGGGTCCATCCTGTGTTGGCCGCGTGCAAGGCAAAAGCCCTACTGCTGTGATATCGCTCCAGCCCCCATCTTGCCATTTTTTATCAACACTTCCTTTAAATACTTGTAAATCTTGATCTTTCCACCTCTGTTAAAACAGAAAACATTGAGAGTATACCACTCAAGGAGCATTTTATTAGACTTACTTACTTGAATATGTGAATTTAGCTGGCTAAGACTTATTGGATGGCAGGACAGATTTCTTAAAAGTCCTATTTGAATGCAGTCACAAATATAACCCAGGCAAAATGAGTTACTGTATATACTTTGCAACGAACAATTTGACTAACTTTTCCCTAAAAATCCATATTTAGAAACTAAAATTATGGTTATGAAGTAAATATGAAGGATTTAAAATATATTAGCCTACATTTTAAAGGTTTTAATTATTTGTTTTTAAAAGAGGAAATAATTATCCTGCTTGGATTTCTTTTAGAGTATTGGGGGTCAATCCCAGGACATCACACATACAAAGCAAGTGCTCTACTGCATTCAGTCCTGGGACTTCTTCTATAAAGTAATTTAGATGGGTACACCCCAAAAATCTGGAAAGCTATTTTCCTGCAGAGTTTATTTGTATAAAAGAAGTTAAAGTTGGGTTTTCCCGAGTTTCCAGCATTATGGATTAAATGCATTGTGGCAAACTCCCTAAAAACGATTATGCAAATATGTCTAATTGACAATGAACCATATCATTACACCTATAACATTATATGATAAATTCCATAACTACAAAATATAATGTATTTCTTTTGTGTATATGAAAATATGCCTAAGCATGTATATATATATATATATCTATGAAAAATATGAAAGGGCATGTAATAAAATACAGTAGAATATTAACAAGATAAAGATCATCTTTAGATTTTAGGTCATTTTGTTCTTTTCATCATTGTATCATCTAATATAGCCTTCAATTTACCATAAATTAGGGCTGGAGAGATAAAACAGGGCTTAGACACTTGTCTGAATGTGGCCAACCTGAATTAGTCCCCCAGAACCTCATAGTATCCCTGAGCTCTACCAGGAGTGATCCCTGAGCACAAAGTCAAGAGTAAGCCTTGAGTACAACCAGATTTAGCCCCTAAAAAGTACTGAAAAGAAAACATTTTTCATAACCAAAGAAGAAATGAAAGAAGTCTAAGAGGGGAGAGGGTCTAGAGTGATAGTACAACAGGTATGGCATTGATCTTGCATTCAGCTGGCCTGGCTTCAACCCCCAGTATCCAATATGATGCCCTGAGCACTGCCAAGAGTAATTCCTGAGCACAGAGCCAGGAGTAATCCCTAACTGAGCATTGCCAGATGTGGTCTGAAAAAAAAAAAAAGAAGAAGAAGAAAAGCAAGCAAACAAAGAAAAAATGTGGGAGGAAAAGGAGTTTAGAATCTTGTGTCACCTTACAAGAGAATTTCAGAATAAGACTTGGTTGTGCTAAGCTGAAATACCAAAAATATTGACTAACTCCTTCAGGAGTCAGCCAAAACCTGGGATGTAGCTAGGAGTAAATTCCTAAGTCTGGTTCTCCATAAAGGAGCCAGGGTAGTAGAAAAAGAGAAAATGCTAACCCATTGCAATGATTGTTTAAAGGTGGGGTTCTTGTTTTAATTTTATGTATCTAATTTTATTTATTTTTCAGCTATATCTGGCAATTGTCAGAGGTTACTCCTGGCTCTGCACTCAGGAATTACTGATGGAGATGCTCAGGGGATCCTATGTGATGCCAGGGATCAAATCTAGGTCAACCTCATACAAAACAAGATCCCTCCTCACTGCATTAGTGCTCTAGCTTTTGTTACATATTTTTTGCTTTTGCTTTTACTTGAACCCCTCAAACTTAAACTCTATTCACTTTTTCATCATAATTTATTTCTTGCTAATAGTTTCTTATTATCTTTTTGATTTGTATTCTATTGCCTGTTTAATGATTCACTAGATATAGTTTACATATAAAGTTACCACATTAGAGAAATTATTGGGCTATAATAATTTTGGCACATCAAACTGAATTAAATTATGTTTCATTGTAAATAGCAAAGTATATTAATTTTTAAAGCCTTTTTATGCCAGCAATGACAAATAATTACTATCTATACTTTCATTAAATGCCAACGCTGTGCAAGCCAAATAGAACTAATAACAAAATCAACTCACTCCTAATAGTGGTCTCTTTCAACCTAATAGTTGTCTTTTTCTAATAGTCCTAAAAATTAACTTTTTGAGGACTGTGAAATAAATAGAATGAATTGAACAGAATCAGTGCATTCTGAACAAAAGGTTCACCTTCCTTTTGTGTTAATATCTTTAACAAGTCTTAGAATAGAAAGGTTTTCTTCCAGTGATTCTAGAGCAAAATTACCCTACATCTTGTGTACATTCTACTTTTCCCTCCAGCACAATAAAACTGGGCTTTCCACACACATAATGAGCATATGAGTGATCTATCTGCTTTTGAAGTTTCCCATGTGCACATTTTTAAAAGTTTAAAAGGAAACAGTTGAAATAAATGTAGAAATATATTCTTGGGAAAATTAGTATGCTGGAAAATATTATCACATCAGTAGTTGACCACATCTCAGAGTTAATCATGAGTTAAAACATTCTTGTTTGTTTGTTTGTTTGTTTTTGGGTCACACCCCGTGATGCTCAGGGGTTACTCCTGGCTTTGCACTCAGAAATTGCTCCTGGCTTGGAGGACCATATGGGATGCCAGGGGATGGAAACAAGGTCCATTCTAGGCTAGTGCTGGCAAGTCAGACACCTTGCAATGGTTCTCAAACTACGGCCCACAGGCCACATATTGTATTTATTCCCATTTTGTTTCTTCACTTCTAAATAAGATATATGCAGTGTGCATAAAAATTTGTTCATAATTTTTGGTTTTACTATAATCTGGCCCTCCAATAGTCTGTAGGAGAGTGAACTGGCCCCCTGTTTAAAAAGTTTGAGGACCCCTGCTAGCGCCACCACGCTGGCCCGAGTTAAAACATTCTTACCTTAATTCTAGGTACATTTTTAAAAAACTTTTAAAGCTTTTTGAATCAGATGGAAATATTTTTAGGAAATACTTTTATCTATATTTACATCGAGTTTTCAGTTAAAAAAGTTAGGTTATTGGGGATGGAGACACAGTACAGGAGTTAAGGGCACTTGTTTTGCATGTAACCTACGCCAGTTATCTCTGGCATTACATCTGGCCCCTTGAATCCCTTCCAAAAGTAATCTCTGAGTGCCCCAAGGTGTAGCCTCAAAGTCCACCCCAAAATAACAATAGTTAAATTATTGGTTGTGGGTGTGCTGAAGTAAAATATATCCCTAAGACATAAAAATACTTAGTGTTGTAAACTAGCATCACCTCCATTAAAAATATTAATTTAAAAAGAGAACTGATTTAGATAAATCAACCAAACTATTTCTTACTTGATAAGGGACTACTTTTCTTTTCTTTGTAAAATTCATAATAAGCAGAATCTGTTAGAGGAAAAAACGAAGTTAAGTCTAAATCAAATTCAGCATGAGAGAAGTGATCCACACAATTGAGTTGGGGGTAGGTGGTGTTTGGATCCTTGGATGAGGGATCTGGATAAGCTGGCAATGGGTGTGGTGTTTGAATCATTATTAATAGTTATAAGAACCTAAGACTCTCAATTTTTTTTAAAAAAAATTTAAGCTAAGGGGCCAGAGAGATAGCATGGAGGTAAGGTGTTTGCCTTGCATACAGAAGGATGGTGGTTCGAATCCCGGCATCCCATATGGTCTCCTGAGCCTGCCAGGAGCAATTTCTAAGTGTAGAGCCAGGAGTAACCCCTGAGTGCTGCCGAGTGTGATCCAAAAACAAACAAAAAAAATTAAGTTAAAATTGGGAAAATTAACTTTAAAATAAGACAAATTGTACATCAAAGTGTTAGAAATATTTTGTTCTACTCGATTTCAAAGGATGTATTATAACCGCTGGTGATTTTTATTTCCTTTAAGTTAACTGGTTGACTGGCTGACTCAATAGAATTAAACCATTGCTTTGTGTCAACAAATCATGACACTTTTTTCTAGACTTCTTAATTTCTTTAAGGACTATATATATTTTTGTACATGCCTTCATGATACTACAAACTACCAGTCCTGAAACACTAGGGGTCCTGGAGTTAACCTCATTTTAAATATTCTTTACTAAATGCAGAGGTGTTAAGGGAACAAATTTAACAGAGGGATGTGCCACCATATTTTGTTCTTCTTCTCTGTCTTATAAATCATGTAAATAAGTACAATAAACATTTGCTGGGTGATTTCACCAGGCTTGGATTCTCTGAGACCTTGCTATGGGATGACCCACAGAATTGAGGCAGGAGAGCTAGAAGTATGGCCATGTCAAATGCCACTTTCCATCATATGCACAGCAGCATTTTTCCCCTGGCTCTACCACTCCGTGAAATGGCACTTGACAATATTGGCGTTTCAGATATGACTTCTTTGGGCCAGCTCAGCACTCTTCGGAAATAAATAGCGTTTTCACTTGGTGATTGAAAGGGTTAAATAGTACCCATTCATTCCCCCTCTCCAAAGGATTTATTTTGTTCTCATAAATCAGCTTTATTCCACATTTTTATTATTCCCTTGGGTGAACCACTCCAATTGAAATCAATACCTGTGCAAGTGACACTATCAATCTCGTTCTTTGATTATGGATTGGAGATTCCCACTTTCCACTCTTTAGCTTATTTCTTTCTGATCATCTTCCAAAAAAAAAAAACTGACTGTACTTATTGTCAATGGTAAGTTAAGAGCATGTTTAGAAAGAGAATATTCATATTCATGTATATACTAATAGACAGTTGGAAGAATAATAGGATTCAAAGGTAAAGATTTAAACATGTTATTGATACCATAGGTAGTTCAGATTTCTCAATATTTTTCTTTAGTTTCCAATATTTTTTCTTAAGATAGTGTTTTCAAATAACCCTTCTCTTGAAAAAACTTCAATTGCTAGAATTAGTGGTTATAAAAGGCATTGTTAGGGGACACTAGGTAAATAACTATTTCTCATGACAGGATGTCACTGGTGTTTACACAATTCCTGTAGAACTTCGCCTGTCATAGTTAGGAATAAGGAAACACAGTAAATGAATTGCCCTTGAAGGGATTCAAGCTGCTGCTTTTCATTTCTATCGTTATCCAGACCAGAAAGTGCCCATGTGGGGTATTTTGCAGGGAGAAGCAGTTCAACTTTAAATTAGAGAGCAAAGTTGATTAAGTTGCCGCTCAAGGGGACAACATTTATATCTCAAACCCTCTTTGCTTTACAAACAAATGTATATCTTATGATCCTTTGCATAGTGAATGCTTATTTGGGGACTTGTGGTACCACATTATAGTGCTCTTGCTTCTGACAGGAGCCACCTGCTCTGGATACTTAAGCCAAATTTTCATATGGATGTGAATATACCACTTGTCATTCGGTTGCCTTTATTCAGAATAAGGCACTATTTAGTGTGCTTGTCTGGTTTGATTTTTTTCCCTGAACTTTCAAGTCATTCTTAACCCTGTATTTTCTTTTAGTAGATATTTGGTCATTTTTTAGTTTCCCCCAAGCTCAATACAAAAGGAATGCTACATGTTGGACCTCTCAGGAAAAAAACCCTATTTTGGAAAGTAAGAAAATATTTCAGAAGAGATTAATGCAACAGACATCTTTCCTGCATACTCCAGCTCCACTTGGGGAGAAGCCCTGGGAATGCTGTTTCTAGATTTCCCAGCAAGTGAAATGAAAAGCCTCTATTTCATTGATTGTGCTATGGTGGTTTACAATAGCATTGATGACAATTTTCCTGTGTCCATAATTCCAACATTACTCCCATCAGCAGTGTATCCACCTTCCTACCCAAGTCCTTGAGGACCCATCCCTTTCATTCTTCCTCCCAACCTCCCTTTGTCCTTATTTGTTCCCTTGCTGTATATCTCTTAAGTCTTGTGTATCAAAGAGACTCTTCTGTATCCCTTTCCTTCAAACTTCCTTCACTCACCATAATGGGATCTAATTCCATCCTTATCATGCCATATTCACTGAGCTGATCTTTCTCAGATCAGAGCTGCTTAGTTTTCCATTGTGCATCTCTACCACAACTTGTTGAACCATTCATCCATAATTGGGCATTTGTGTTGTGTTCAATTTTGGCCATAGTACTAAGCATTGCAATGCCTGTAAATGTATATGTTATCTTTTCTAATGAATGATTTTGTGTTTAGGAGGTAGATGGAGGAACTTTCGCTTTCAGAAATTGACATTTATAACTGTGGAATATGAAGGCATTAGGCCCATCAATGATAGTGGCATGTAGTAACCTAAGAGTTAATTCTGCATGTGTTTTTGTCCACATATCTTGCCCCACTCTTCTTTTAAGAAATGGAGTTGATCACTCTCAAGTACCAGTGACTGTGGTCAGGGTAGATTCTCAATTACTTGTGGGCCTCAGAACTACACATCAGCCCAGTTGGCTGAGTAGGACTGGCCATAGTTCGAAGATTCCTGGGCATTACCTGTGAGCACCCCTTAAATAAGAGTTAGAGCAACGAAATCAACTCTCATTAACCCCGGTGGTGCTCACTTAAGACTTACTTCTGGCTTCATCTGGGATTCATCTGGGTCAGCCACTACTAGACGTACTTGCTGTTACTGTCGCTCCAACCCTCTACTTTAACATTGCTCACCTAGAAATGCACAAGAATTCCCTGGAATCATTAACTTTGCATCCAAAGGCTTCTTGGCCACTCTAATATTATAGACAAGGAAACTCCACCTCTTATAATTTGGCCTTTGGCAGGATCCTGTGACAGGGAGTTGGAATGGAAGAAGGTTGACTCTGACAATGAAAATTTTTACTGATCACTCTGGACAAGAACTGGGTGCTGAAAGAAGATAAAGTGATATGCATGGTATACCTTCAGTAACAGTAGTGCAAATAACAGTTTCTAGAAGGGGAAAAAAAGGAAGAGAGAGATAAGAGGAAGAGAGAGAGAGAAGTAAAATATTTTCCCCCGAGTCAGGCAGGGGGGAGACAGAAGGAAAACTGGGGACATTGGTGGTAGAAAATGTGCACTGGTGAAGGGTGTTGGACAATGTATGACTGAAACTCAATCATGAACAACTTTGTAACCATGATGCTTAAATAAAGTAATAAATAAAAGGTTGAAATTGAGACCTCAATACAAGACCAAGAATGGCCCTGCCTTTCTACTGCAGGAAGCAGAAAAATTAGTTAACACCTTCTCTCCCTTCAGGTGTAATTGGATTCGAAAAAAATGCAAACTTCAAGCAGGGCCCAGGCTGGCATACAAAATCTTTACCATGTAACAAAACCGGCTTTGGGTTGTTCACTGTCATTTCTCATTATAATCTTTGTCACGAGAGTGGATTCATGTTGTGCCATTTTCCGCTCTTGTTACACTCTTTGTCACATGAATAAGATATCAGGATATTAATGCCTCGCATCCAGACACCCATGTGGGAGAATTCTGGACAAGGCTGAGATGACCTTTGCAGTATTATGTATTCTGATTGGCTGTTCACCTCACCTCTTCCCCACAAGTTAATAAGGCTGTAAAAAGAAGAGAACAAAAATGGCCAGCCAGTCAAATTATAGAATATTGAAAAGGTCACAACCATACTGCACAGAGGGAAAAAAATTATGGAATATATGGTGCATTCAAATTCTTGTAACAATGATTATAACCAGAATAGGAAAGAAAACCTATTTGTGTTATTTCAATGTAGAGGTCCCCATAGGACCCAGGATAGCCATCATTTGCACATCCCTGAATTATACTAGGGAAATTGCTGTCTTAGACTGGGGTTCTCTTTAAAGAAAAGCAATTCTACAGATGATATACTTTTAGTCATCAAATGAAAACATGAGCATTTTAGCCCTAGAAAAGGGGCCATCGTGTTGTTCACTAAAGGCAGGACATGAAACTTGAAACGGAAGCAGAGGTTCTTTACAAATGATTTGGGTGGTTTTACATTTCGTTTCAAAATAAAATATAGAAACAGGACTGAATAAATTAAGATCTTTGATTGTGAGCTTAGCTCTTAGGTTGTAGACTAACCTAAAACGGAATTTAGCAATTTATTTAAAAAGCTTCACACAAATTGGTTTTTCAATTGTAAGTGGGAAAAAGAGAGGAGGGGGAAATAGGGGAGGGGTAAGGGAAGAGAAAAAGAGAGATCATCAAGTTATTTTTCTCAGAACTACAATAATTATTAATTTTTCAAATGATTTTATTCAGAGGTTGGATAGTACACCAGGTTGGGTGCTTGCTTTGCTTGTTACTGACCCAGGTTTGATCCCCAGCATCAGCTTTGATCCTGAGCTCTGACAGGAGTGAGAACTGAGCACAGAGCTAGGAGTCAGCCCTGAATACAGACAGGTATGGAAAAAAAAAAAGATTACTTCATGCATATCTTTTAAAAATTCTTACAGTACAACTGTAGTTGTTGATTTCGTAGTCTTTAAATCTAGTTTAAAAGATAGCTTTACACTTTCTAAAGATGCATTACTTCACTAATAGAGTAAGCATAGCCTAAAGCTAGAATCTAAATGCTTCATTAATAAAAATGCCAAATGCAAACTAATTATTTTCAGATGCAGAGGAAATGAATTTTGATAATTAAGACCAAGATTCAATAGGGATTGCACCACCCGCAAATCAGGAGATCTGCCTGCATAGGGATAGACATCCAGTAGTTTCTGGGCCCTCCTCCCTTTTTTTTTTCCTATTCAGTAGATCTGAAGGTAGGAGGACTTGTGGATGCCTTTAGGAAGAAACCCAGGTGACTTTGATAGAGGTGGATTCCAGAACTAAGAGAAAAAAATAGTATAACTGGGAGATCACAGCACAAGGTGAGGGACCCACCAGGCTAGGCAAGAGGGCTCAAGGAAGGAAATGAGGTCAGAAACACTTCCTTGATAATCTCAATTTGCAAGGAATTTTAGTGTAAGATTCAGTGAAAGACCAAGAAAGAGCTCAGGATGGGTCAGAGACTCAAGCTAGGGGGCTGGACTCAAAGTCCCAATGCTGAGAGGCAGCTGACTTGGAGAGTTCTAGAAGTTTCTCCAATCTGGTACCATCCACTTATATTTACAAATAAATGGGGCCCAGCCAAACAGGAATGGTCACCCCAGATAAAAAATGCTTATCATTTCCGCAGCTTTTCACTTGATTTTTGCGGCTGAACCAAGGGACCTGCCTTTTCCAGTTCACTGAAAACAAAGTTTATGCAGCTTCCCCTAGTAATGCAGACAGAGCCCTTTCAACAGAAGGAGTGGGAGCCCAGTGCTTTTCAAGGATTCCACCCCAGTCTGGAGGAGCATCTCAGATCAAGGGTTCCCGACCTGGGAAATTCAGAGGGAGAAAGAGAAAGCAGAGAAGAGGAGGTAGAGGAAGATTCAAAACTTGGGTTTTGAATCGGGGGCTTAAAATTTTGAGCTTCCTTGGCAGTTGAAATCCTGGGGATTTCTGGACTCTTGCGACCTGAACAATGTGAACTGGGCCTCTGAACCTGGGTCTCACTCAGCTGCATGTTTTCCTGGAGACGTACAAGTTCCTTTTTGAGCTGAACAAAATGGTTATGTAATTGCATACTTCTTATAATTATTGAGTAATTATATACTTCTTATAATTACCGAGTAATCATTGTTCTATAACTAGAACTTAATGTTACAACTAATTGTATAATTACCACGTATGAACGGTATCTGGGGAAACTTAGAATAAAGTGGTACTTAATATATTTTCCCTTGCCATGCCATTTTTAAAGCCAGCAATCATGTTTGTTTAACCACCACAAATTTGCTTCGAAAATAAACAAAGTGTAAGTGGGGGGACCACCTCTCCAATATTGTCGTGTTTTTTGCGTTGATCTTACATTAGCAAACAGCTTAACATGTGTGGAATTGTTTCCTCCTGGCTTAATTTAAGTAGTTAATCGATTGTTTTTGTAGTTTTCAGACTTTTGCCCAGTTATGCAGGTTCATAGGCCACTGAGCTTCTCTTGTAAGACCAAGGGAGCTTTAGGAAATGTTACAATTGGGCGTGTGGCCACAGGTGAGGGTTCAACCATCACTGAAAATGTTTCTAAGGAACTGGATGTGATGGGAACTGCAGATTATCAGATGTGTGTGATGTGATTTTCTTAGCACTTTATCCAAAAATCCAAATAATTCTTCATTCACTGGAACTGTGTGCATTTGGGGTATAATTGCATTTGCACTTAGTAGGGCACACACCCTACCTGCAGTTAGAGCTTTAATAATCTAGTGAAGCAGTTTGACAAGTTATGAAGCAATGGTGGAAACTAATACAGCTTGCTTTGGAAATAGCTTTTCAGTGCAAGATTCCTTTTGCTGGTTTCTGAATTTCTTGATATGTAGATACATGTGAGCATGCACATACACACACACCAACACACACACACACCTTTGCCTTATATATTCCCCTTTTAGGAACCTTGAAATATAATTAAATTGTGAATCTCTTTAAGTACCTTCTGTTCCCTTTAGAGAGAATATTTTTTGGCGCCTGACAATCTCAAGTTCAAAACAGTAAATGATCAGAGTAAACTAGGTAATTCTCCTAGTTGCTTAAAATCCTTCTGCCAATGTATTTTATAGCAGTAAAACTTTTGAATATATCTTCCATTCCAAAGTTGTTATGTGTCTTTTTAAATTGCATTTTCGGGAGGTGCCACAATGATGGGTACTCAGAACTTCTGCTTCTCTGCTCAAGGATCACTAGGCTGGTGGTGATACTCAGAGAACCAGATGTGGTGCCAGGGATCAAAACTGGGTTGACTACAGCAAGGCAAGTGCCCTACCTGTGATACTATTGCTCTGGTCCTGAATTGTATTTTCTTTCCGTTTTTGTCTAATTTCCATTTTATGAAAACACTCACAACTAGAGATAAAAACCCTCTTTTTCATTCTTTTATTTCTTGTTGTTTTGGACCACCCTGGTGATGCTCAGTGCTTACTCCTGGCTCAACACTAAGGGATCACTCCTTGAGGGGCTCGGAGTAGCATATAGGATGTTAGGGTCTGAATCACAGTTAGCTACAAGCAAAGCAAGTATCTTACCCTCTGTACAATAACTCTGGTCTCAAGATTACTTTTTATTTGTTTGCTTTTGGGCCACACTCAGGCGTGCTCAGGACTCTGTGCTCAAGTTTCATTCATAGCCACACTCATGGTATCAGAGATGGAACCCAAGTCACTGGCATAGAAAGCAAATGCCCTGTATTAGCTAACTGATCTCATTACATTACTTGATTTTGATTTATTTCAGAGTTTGAAATGTAACCTGATGGTTTGATGGGCACAGCTTTAATGGATGAGATTTCTGCTGTTCTATTAATTGAAAAGATTCAGGATTTCAATTTACGATACATTCTTCATGGGATGCCTTCCCTACACACAAGGAAAATATAGAGTGCCTAAAGTTTAATCACTAACTTGCTTTAAACACACAAATATGTCAATTCTGTGACCCAAGGAAAGTAGCATGAACAGATAAAAAAGAAAAAGGTGAACATTTTTGATGTGCAGGGTATTTTTGCAAATATTCTCACTTAAACTTCACCATTACTTGATAATAGAATCATTCTTATTTCCAGTTCACAGATGGAAAAGCCTGAGATTCACAAGTATCCCGTAACTTTACAAAGATTCTTTCCACTGTGCCCAGGATAGTTTCAAATACCAGAATCCCTGCCCCCAAAGTTCCTCTTCACTGTCCTCTGATGAAAAAAGTGTCCAGACAAAATGTTTCAATATTACTGCTATTCAGTGGAGACAATGACAGCACAGCACAGAATGACTTTTGTACATGGTCATTGTTTTCTTTCCTAAATATTTTTTAAATTTTATTTATTTATTTATTTTGGTTTTGGGCCATACTCAGTGGCACTCAAGGATTACTCCTGGCTCTGCATTTAGAAATTGCCCCTGGCAGAGTCAGGGGACCATATGGGATGCCTAGAATCAAACCCGGGTTCATCCCGGGTCAGTTACATGCAAGGCAATGCCCTACAGCTTTGGTGCTATCACTTCTGCCCCTTTCCTAAACATTTTAGTCAGAAAGATGATCTCACTCTTTGGAAGACTTGTAGACAAATAGGAAAGAGGAGGAGAGGAGGAGGAGAGGAGGAGGAAGACGAGGAGGAGGAAGAAGAAGACGAGGAGGAGGATGTGGAGGAGGAGGAGGGAGAGGATGAGAAGGAAAGAAAGAAGGAAGGAAGAAGACTGAGTGATAGCACAGTGGTAGGTCATTTGCCTTACACACAGATGACCTGAGTTCAATCCCTGGCATTCCCATATGATCCCTGAGCCTGCCAGGAGTGATTTCTGAGTGCAGAGCCAGGAGTAACCCCTGAGTGTCCCCTGGGTATGTCCCAAAACCCACCCCAAATATAAAATACTTTAGTTGGTTGGTTGCTAAAGTTCTGTTTTTTCAATGTGGTCAAGTGCAAAAGCTTTTCTGTGACACTGCCAAGGATGTTCAACTTTGGAATTTCCTTAGTTTGACTAGTGCTAAGATCATATTTTGAGGATTTGTGGTTTTTCAGGGTTTTTCTGGTTTGTATCTGACTTATAAGTGTCTGTGAGGCTTTTAGTCATGTCTTTAATAGTTGAAATTAAAATTTTAATTACAAATATGTTTGGCAGGGCATTTTGGTAATAAAGGTGTAGTAACTTTATGAATGAAAATTAGAAATATTAATACTCGTATAGCCCTGTCAACAAAACTGTATAGAAAACTTTTCAATATTTTAAAAATCAAATAAAATAAGAGTATATCTTAATATTCTTAGTAGATCCTTTTTCTGCATCATTAGAGCAGATTTCTAAGGTTTTGTGAAAATTAAGTAGCATTTTGAAAATATTGCCTAAATTTTTCAACAAGCATCCCATATCCAATGTGAAATAATAATTACAGTATATTTTCCTGATGTCACCTTTTTCTTAGACTGGCCCTGGCTGCTCATCTCTTGTTCACTTTGAGATATAGTGAAGCTGTCATTGAATGGGAGTCTAACCCTCCATCCTGACATTTAGAATGAGTTTCCCAAAGCTGGGAAGGATGGTGAGGGAGGAACATAATTTTAGTCTGTAGTCGGGCAGCTTCAGCATTTCCCTGTTAAGATAGAAGATTATCTGCTGATCAAATGATCCCCCTACTCAGCTTTTCAAAGTATTCTGGTCAGTGTTGACTTCAGGACCTGAAACACCTGCCTTTCTTACATGCAGGTAACTCAAGTTTGATCCCTGTCATATCATGTGGTCCTCTGAGCACAGAGACAAAAGTAAACCCTGAGCACTGCCATGCATGGCTCAAACTGCCAACCCCTGTGCCAAAGATAGATAAATTAAATGGAAAACTGTCAACTTAGTTCTCAAGCAAAATGTCAGAAGATCCAATTGATGCTAAAAGAAATTACTAGCATATATACACACGTATACTTTCCTACCCAGAATATTCTCTTGGAGGGGGGTTGGAAAAAGAGTATAATTACCTCTAGTCTGTGCATGAAAGAAAACCCTGTTGTAAAATCCAAACAGTTATCAAGACCCCATCAAATGTTTATGTGGCATTTTTTATCATGCATGCCCAATGCCTCAGACAGAATATATCATTCACCATTTTAGAAAATCAACATGTTACTTAGTCCCTGTAAGGACTGAGTTAGAGAATCTATTGTCATAACAGATAACATTTTGTTCACAAGCCAGTAAATTACAGGTGTGTGTATGCTTTCTAGGATGGTGTTAGTCTAGTTCTGTTTGACACTGTAGACTCTAGACTCCAAGAAAATGGGCGAAGAATAAGAAAGATCAGTTTAATATTCACTAATTGTAATACTCTTCTTGCATAATCAGCAGATAAAAGCTACACTCCTCTTAATGATGCATAAGGCAAATGGTAGAGACAGGCTTTGGCCTCTCATTGATGGCTTAGTTTCTTTCACCAACTGCACTGTTCAAGCCAAAGTGGCAGGTAACCAGAATAGTACCATGAGGGACCCCATCGCTATTTCAATGCTTCTCAGAAGCTGACATAGAAAATGCTGGCTACTGAACTTTACAGAAATGCACCAAAATGGAGTTTTCAACTGGCATCTTCTTTATTGATAAAATGATTAATTCTTAGAATGTTTTATTTATTTTTTATAATAATATCTTTAAGCACCAAGATGAGAAGCATGATTGTAGTTGGGTTCCAACTACACCCCCCCCACCAGTGCAACATTCCCACCAACAATGCCCCTATATCCCTCTTTCCCCACCCCTGCCTGTATTCGAGACAGGCATTCTACTTCTCTCATTTATTAACGTTGTCATGATAGTTGATAGTGTAGTTATTTCTCTAACTGCACTCACTGCTATTTGTGATGAGCTTCATATCCTGAGCCAATCCTTCCGACTCTCATCTCTATTGTCTCTGGGTATGTATTTCTGGTAGATAAGGCAGTTTTGTTTATTGACATTGTATTGTACAGACTACCTGTGTATGTGTAAAAGTATATAACAAATTATTCTGGCTTTGTGACCCACCCCCAAAAAAGGTCTTTTTATTCAAGACTTGACTTAGATCACAAACATATATTTCTAATTGGAGTTTGAATGTCAAGTTCACTTTAATAAGAGTGATCCTCATTCCATTACTTTGGCTTGAAAGCTAGTTCAAATGTAAATTGTATTTCTATTTGATGGGGAAAAAGACAGTGTGTAGTAATAGGGTGGGTGGGCAGTAAAATCACTGGAAAAGGCCTTATAATGCTACCAATTATTACAGTTTAGTAAAGTTTCTTTCCCATGTGGAATGCAATAGAACCCAGGTATTCTTTCCTATTTCAGTGTCACAAAATCTGCCTTCTTCAGAAGTATTCTTTTTAGCTACAATTAACTTCGCCCTATTGGTAGAAATAATTTCCTAGGAAATATCACAGACATCCACTTACACAAAGTAGTTGAGATTGGAGTGAAAGTACAATGGGTATGGAGCTTGCCTTGCCCCAAACCAGGATTGATCCCTGGCATCCTGTATGGTCCCCTGTGCCCTGCCAAGATCCTGATCTCAGAGCCAGAAGTAACCCCTATGCACTTCCGGGTATAGCCACAAAATGTAAACAAGATAGAAAACCATGAAACAGAATTCAGTGATGCCTGTGTTTTGAGAAGACCCATGGGAAAGAACATGAAAGCCTAGTATATAATTCACTGCCAGCTTCAAAATACCATGTTCTAGATTTAGGTAGAATGCCAGTCTCATTCATAAGAAGGAGAAAGAACTAGGTCAGACACTCTTCAGTCCATAGGTGGAAAGAACAGCAAATGCCTAGTCATGAGGGGAAAACTAAGGATTAGGCCTCTGTGTAGATAGTTTTCTATGCCAATGAAAAATTTATTTATTTTTTTTTTTGGTTTTTGGGCCACACCCGGCGGTGCTCAGGGGTTACTCCTGGCTGTCTGCTCAGAATGCTCAGAAATAGCTCCTGGCAGGCACGGGGGACCATATGGGACACCGGGATTCGAACCAACGACCTTTGGTCCTGGGTCGGCTGCTTGCAAGGCAAACGCCACTGTGCTATCTCTCCGGGCCCAATGAAAAATTTATTAACTGCACCATGGTATCCACAACTCCTAGTCTCTATCTCTCATGACATTAAAAAGTTTAACAAGTGGATCTTTACCACAAACACTTAAAAATATCCATTCTTTAAGAAATGAGTATATAGGAGAAACTTGGGATACTTAGTTGACTTAGATAATATATTCCATGGATCAATGGTAAAAAAGGTTGATTTTGACAGATTTTTGGTTAAGAATTGACAGTGCTAACATGAGAAGTACAGTAGGAATGACTTTATGCCTTATATATCATACTCATTATTCAAATTTAGAAATTAAAGAGTCACTAGCACTTTAATGGAGACTGAACTGTCTTACAGAATATATGGTATATTTCATGTATCCTATTCGTTTTAGGACATTCACACTGATTTAGAGCTTCTACTGACATCCCATTCATAAAATAGGGCTCATTGAATTTATTGTCTATGTGCTTTAAAATATTAGAATCAAATTAAATATGAAGTGTTTTTATATATTTCTATATGCACAATTTAAACACATCAAGTTTCTGTCTCTAATGCAAGAAACATATGACCATATCAATGGGTCAGTGCAAGCCTTAATACTATGGCAATAGTAAGGAACTAAAATAATAGTTTTAAGAGAGTTATAGTAGAATTGGAATCAATGACTAAGTCCTACCAGCATTTCTAACTGAATGAAGCCTTTGCCACACCATTATCACCATACTCTGTGAGCATGCTTTCTTTTGGAATGAAGCTGTCATTTGTGTTCTGTCCCCCAAAACCCAGAACTGAGGAGTCAGCCCTTCATCAAGAAAAGCCAAATGCATTCAAGCTAGTGATTTGTTCAGGTTTATTACAGCAGTTAGGACACACCGCAGTTTCATCATTAGATTGTTGTTGATTACAATTAGGAAACTTATAGCTTTGAAATGATCTTTTTTATGACCTTGTGGCAGTTTAAAGGTGATACCTCATTGATTAAATAGGTTTTAGTTCACGCTTCCTTTTACTTAATGATCTGAAAACATATTATCCTGATTTACACATAAAATCATGCTGAAAAGCATGTGGCATTCGCTAGAATATGTGTGTTTAAGTAGAATTAAATTAGTACTGAGAGTTATTAAAGAAATCTTCCATCCCTTTGTCCAGGGAACCGTGTTTCATATTGAAATGAATAATAAATGAGCCGATGTGCAGAAGTGAGCCAGCTCCCAGGCCGAGAAGGTTCTGTGTGCTATTTACTTTTCCATTATGTTTGGATTGTTATCATTACTGTCCTTGCCTTGATTTCAATATTAGATCTCTTTCATGGCGAAGTGAAATTCCTCGTATCTCTCAAAGCTGGATTACTCAAGATCTGTAATGATACTATGCTTGACTATGCTTTCTTCTCAGAGTTATTTAAAACAGAATAGAAAATGTGGACAAAGCCTGAAAGCTTTTTTGTTATTATTATTAAATATTGGCTAACAACTCGGGCCAGAAACCCTTCCCCAAGCCCCTTGATCTGGTCAAGTCCTACTCATTTACAAGGGCTCAACTTAGACCCATCAGGTCACACTATCCTCTTTTACCAATCAAGGCTACGATCGAGCCCTTCAACGTCCCAGAATCCTGTCTTCCTGCATTGAAATTGCCTGTCTGCTCCGACAGTCACAATCACCGCTTATAAGATCCAGAACGGCTGGGCTGTTTCTTATTCACATTTTCATCTTCAGTGCCTAGACCAAATGTGACATGCGGTGGGTGCATAATGAATAATGGGTGAGTGAATGAATAAATAAATCGGTCGAGATCGCTTAATTACCAGCTCACAATTGTGAGCTTATGATTGCATGGGACTTCTCATAGCTCATCTCCTTCCTGATCACCTTCTGTTGTAGCTAGTAGTGGAGCTACTATTTGGTATATTTTGGGGGTGCTGCAGTTACTTGAATGTTGGGGATCCTGATTATAAGGAAGGATGGTGAGCAAACACTAGAGGTGATATATGGTCTCAGATAGGCTCCTCATTGTATCAATCCATCACTGATTCCCTCCCTGTGGTTACTAATTTATTTGGGTGGGTGGGTAGGGGAGTCTAAGGTGAACCTTTATAGGAAGAATTCTTTTCACCCTGGCATATCACTTTGTAGCCGATGCATACAAACCATCTGATTTAATATTAGTTTCCTTTACCCTTATATGAGAATAAAAGAGAAAATTATTGGGATTTTCTGTACTTATACTATATCAATTAAACTGGGGTGTGGAGGGGGGTAACCAAACCCTAACAGTAGCTAAGACCAAACCCAAGTTTCATATCTTCAGATCTTCCCATTTTATGCCTGTTCTTTTTTTGTTTTGTTTTGTTTTGTTTTGTTTTTAAGCCTACAACACCTGGTATTCCCAGGCGGTCTCCCATCCAAGTACTAACCAGGCCCGACCCTGCTTAGCTTCCTGTCCTGGCCTGCAGGACTCCGTTATTCACGGATGTAGAGGGGTCCCAGCCTGAAAAGAGAATGGGGGGAAAGAAGAAAAGGAGACTAATAAATTCTTGTCCTTCAATTATTAATTTAAGAGGTGGGCGGGTCTGCAAGGGGGCAGTTGCCTGAAGCGGCCGGTCATGGTCATGATAAGGGGCAGCTTCGTTCTCCAAAGTTTGTGTATCCCTTGGATCAAGGGGCTTCTCAGGGGGAGAAAACAGAGTGGGGTAAAGACGTTCAGGCGGGGGGGGGGCGGGGGGGAGAGAACAACTGCAATAGAAGGCGAAGGACTTGTCTGACAGGAATAATCACATTTGGGAAGGGAGTGGAGGGAGGTCTCAAAGCTTGCCTAGAGGCTGCTTGAGAGGCAGTGTGAGACAAAGGGCTTGAGCAAAATTCAGCTACAGAAAGTTGTTGTTTCTTGGGGTCACTAAAGATGGTATTTGTAACATCCTTCTGGCTTTCCTCCATTAGAATGATATTTCTCGGCCCACTTTTTGCCGTTTTGAAGGATGAATTTCTGGGCCAGTTATGATAAATTATGGGCACTTGTTATGAACAAAGAGAAACAATTTCCTTTCTCTAAACCCTAACACTTCTTTCCCTGAGAGATGCCTTCAGTTTCTTGACAAAGGCAACTTTAGACAAATGTTGACCCATTCTGATGGAACGGATATGTAAATGTGCACGAATTTTTCCGCGCCACCCTGCTGGGGTTTTGCACAGATCTTCCTACCTGTCCATGCCGCCCTGATGGGGTTTTGCTGGCGTCTTATGATCAGGCCCTCGAGGTTCATCAGTTCCGTCTGACTGGGGGGTCCGTACCCTATGACACTTGTCCTGGCCTGCAAGACTTCGTTATTCGCGGGTGTAAAGGGGTCCCAGCCTGAAAAGAGAATGGCGGGGGGGGGGGGAGAAGGAGACCAAGTAAAAGTGTCTTATCAAGGTCCCGGTTTATTCATCAGTACAGGCTCTTTTTAAGCATTATTATACAGGGGGTGGAGAGAAAGCAGGATGGAACAGCCTGCATTACAGAGGTAATCTTTACATGCCATCTTTACATAAGGAGTACAGGAACATCTCAAGGTTAGTGAAGTTTCAAGGATGTCACAAGCTTCCTGGAATGTTTGACTGATAAGAAACTATGGTATTTCTTTGGGCTCTGGGGCTAGCCAATGCCTTAGGTTACGTACTCTGGCCACACAAGACTAGTTTGTCCTGCTGAATTCCATATTAGGGTTTGGTCTCTGGCAGCTTCCGAGATCAGACGAGATAGGGCACGTTCAGGGTGGTATGGCCATAGACTTTATGCCTGTTCTTATTTGACAAAATGTTAGTGAAAAAAATAAAACTCTTGACTTTGACCAAACCAAAAAAATAAAAATGGAAAAGAAAATATAATTGTACAGTAGTAAATCAGTTTGAAGGTAGTCATATAGGTAGGTGAAATCATGTGATCGATAGCCCAACACATAGAAAAAGCGTGGAAAGTATGGAAATTACCAACTAGCACACATTTTTATTCTAAAATTTTATTGAGTATATTATTTGGTTAGTGAAAATGTGTTTCTATTCTTACCTGCCTCTGTATACTCAAGCTTTCATATTTCTTTTATTGTGTTATTTTTAGATTACTTGTAGAACAGAATGCTTGTATTTGGCATTAAAATACTCTCAGAAATGAGGAATATATTTAATCTGAACTCTTGAATAGCATTATAGTGTAGGTTCAAAAGTTCTAGGGAAAGAATTAAAAAAATAAAAATAGAATCCAAATGTTAATCCATAAATATGAAACTTTCCTGTGACCTTTGGCCCTCCCAGGTCCAGAGTTACTAATGGGGTTAGGATTTCAACTCTTAATGGGGCTCAGTGCATTAGTGTTTTGTATGCATGGAACTCAGTGTTCAGTGCAATAAGTGGTTGACATTGGTGATGTCCCTTAATTTGCTTAAATCTAATTGGCTCTTTTATCAGTCAAACCTGTATGGATTGGCAATTGATCAGAAGGGGTCAGCCATGACTCTGCATGTAGTTGAAAGATGGAACCAGCAGTTAAAATCACAGTTGCATGATAATAAGCAAAGGAAAACTAAATGAGCTTAGAGGAGGAAGGCAAAGAAGCTTATAAGTTTTGGAGGATCTTCAAGTTCAGAACAAAGGCATTAGAGAGTATATAAATTTTAAATACACTGCATTTTGCCTCCAGACTTAAATCTTTTTTTTTCTAGATGAACTGAAATCTTGTCTGAAACTGTCTTTGTTACATCAAAGAGCTACTCAAAAAGCTAAGAGAGACAGAAGAAGCATAAAAGGGCATAGTTTAAAATGATTAGTGACAAATTCTATACTGGCAAGCTAGAAACAGATTTTTTATGAAAGTTGGAAGGAATACTCTTATTCTATTTCTCTCTCTTGGAATGCATTTCTTATTCCCATGAGAGGAACTCAGAACCACCTTAGTTTGTGAACTTAATCCAGTTTTATTTGACAGTAAATAATTGTCATTTATATCTTAAGGGGTGGAAGTTAGGATACTCTACAAACTCCTTGAAAAATTTAAAAGTGGAGGAATTGCTTCTTTCCCAAAAACCCAGACCAACATTGTAGTCAGTGATTTATTACAGCATCTCTCATATCTTGTCTCCTTCCCTTTGACCTTTCTACTCACCTACAATATCATCTAAGATCCAAAGGACCATCGGTTTTTTAGTGAAGACTTAGCACAGTATGTAAGTAGAGGCCTAGAAATCTAGCTTAAATTCTACTCCTTCTCCCCATTTGGTGGTTCAGTGATGATAAGCAAGTGCACAAATCTATCTGAGTCTCTGTGCTCCTCTTGAAACAAGCTTGATATAGTAAATGTGAGCATAAGATCTCGTCCTTTTAAAATGTAGGAAACACACTTTACTATCTTCTTGGACTTTCCCAGAGAGAAAATGTTTTTTGAATCTTTGAGAAATAAGCAGAAAAGAGAGAGACATTCTGCCTACAAAGACTAGAGTGTGAATTTCACCAAAGGTGAAAGCCACTTATCAGTTGGGTATGCCAACAATAGATTAGGCTGGTTGATGCAAATCAACTCTTCTCTCTTCCTACCATACACCCCCAATTTGACTCCCTTCATGCACACTATTTTGAATTTCCTCCAGAAACTTAAACTTCAGAATATCCTGAATTGCAATTTCTAATTTCAAATGAAATGCCTATCATTTCTGACTATCTTAAATTGTCCCTTCCTCCTTATAGAAGTTAAAATGACACAATAGATGTGATGTGTTTTGGACCATGAATTCCTTGAGAAATATTTGCTGTTTGATCCCATCTTTTCTCCTGTTTTCTTCATGATTCTGGAACTTGTATTAGCAAGAAGTCAATAATATGCAATAATATGCATTATGAGCTCCTGCTTTCAGCCCAGAATTCCCAAATCTCTTGGTTGAGCTTCAGTTTCATTATCAGTGGCCTATGGTGACTCCTGCATCTGTCTCAGACTCATATTAGAGAGTGGCCAGGTGACCAGTAGGTGAAGAGCAGGAATATGATGTCCTGGAAAGTGATCTGGAAGCCCCATTTCCTGACCCTGCGTCCTGCCCTGGGTATTTCATCAGTCTGTTCTTCCTCAGGGTATAAGTTGTAAGTTTGGAGAAGGCAACCAAGTCTACTGGTAACCACAAAATGTCATCCATGAACTAGAATAGTTGATTGCCTTCATGTGTCACTAAGAAAATGGAAATGCCTTTAAAATAAATCCACTGAGTCAATTAAAAGTCAGTAGATATGGAGACTACCTATTATGTGCCAAAAAGAAAAGTAAAATATTTACTTTTTTAAAATAGTTTTTACTTAAAATACATTTGTATATATATTCTTTTGGAATGATGCTCTTTCTAATGCCACTAATCTACACTATATGATTTAGAGGTGCTTTTCAACGCATCTTCAAATTCATGTTACTCCACTTGTCCATCATCTGGGTACTAGCATCAGCCCAGCAGGCCAGTTGGACCTCTCCACTGTTGGCTCTCACCCACCCTCCCTCCTGGAAAGATCGAATTTGCCATTAGAGTCCACAGTTTGCTTTCATTTGACCTTGTTGCCTAACTTGGATTCTTTGTATCCCACACACGAGTGAAATCATTTGATACTGTCTCTCTCCTGACTTACTTTATTGAGCATGACACCTCCCTTCCCAGCCATGCTTTAACAAAAGACAAGGCTTAATTTTTCTCACATTGACCTCATATTCTCTGTATGAACAACACACTTTCTTTAGCCATTCATTTGTTCATCTGTCACTGGGTACTAGGGTCATCATCATATCCTGGCTATTCTAATTAATGCTTCAATGAATATAATATGCACATTTTCAGATGACTGCTTTTGTATTTGGGGGGTACAAAGGACTGTATAATTGGATTGTATGTCAGTTCTGTTTTTATATTTGGAAAGGTCCCCATGCTAGAGACTGAACCAGTTGACTTTCCCTCCCATAGTAGCTCAAGGTCCCTGTTTCATCACATCTTCCTGCCCCATCACTGGTGACTTCTGATCTTTTTTATGTCAGACCTTCTTTTAGGAATGATTTGTTTTTTCTAGACATCCTACACCAGTAAAAGGACTGAACTATAAAAGTTTAGGTTCAAGTTGAATAGCCATTTCTCTAGGGAAAAATGAAAAGAGAATTCACTTGTTTGAATTTCTCTCCTTAGGTTTGTTGGATCAATCTGAGATTTGGTCATGACTTGTTCAGAGAAATTCCTCTTCAGTTTTTAAAGAACTGAATTTTTTTCACCTCCTGTGACCTTTCAACCACACCGCCCCCATTCCACTTGGAGAACTGAGAAGAGCAGAGTGTGGGAGGAACTACATGAAGGTCAGAGGAGTATGACTCCTTTGAGTGACAGAATTTATTTTCTTTCTTTCTTTTCTTTTTGTTTTTTTTTGGGGGGCACACTCGGCAGCACCCCTGGCTCTGAGCTTAGAAATCACTCCCGGCAGGATTGAGGACCATATAGGATGCTAGAAATTGAACCGGGTCTATTCTGGTTTGGCCGTGTACAAGGCAAATGTCCTACTGCTGTGCTATCACTCAGGGCCCTGAATGACAGAATTTCTAAAAGTCAAAATTGAATCAAAGCTCTCAAACTGGGCATAAGCCCCACGCCCATTATCTCATATTTTCCCCATGCACTAGAACATTAAGAACTAAAATTACCATTTTCCTTTACAAATTTTTAGTACAAGTCAAAATGTTACTCTAGTTTTTTTTTTTTCCTGAAATTAATAGTTCTTGGCTGGAGCAATAGTACCAGTGGGTAGGATGCTTGCCTTGCAAATAGTCAAATCAAGCTCTATTCCTAGCACCTCATATGGTCACCCAAGTGCTAGCAAAAGTGATTTCTGACCACAGAGCTAGGAGTCAGCCCTAAACAACCTTGGATGTGGTCCAAAGCAAATAGAAGTTAATAGTTATAAGAAATGGGCAAGTTTCTAGCAGTGTGAAAATATCAGCATTATAATTTTTTGTCTGGACCTATCTAGATTCAGTTAGAAGATATAACCTAAGATTTTACTGTGCAGCTAGAGATATCCTAAAAGTATAAAGAGTGAGAATTTGAGACATAAAAATTGCACTCAGCAATAGGCCAATTATTACCTGATTCAGACAGTTGAAGACAAGATGATTAGGTTAACTGCCTTTTCTAACAGAGTAGCCACAAAGGAAAGGGGAGCATGAGGACTAATATTTTTTTTAGACAAGAGCTAAGACCAAAGTCTCCTCTTTACTGGCAGAGCATTAAAGCTTCCTGGTTTCTATTATATCCAGTTGAGGAGACTCTTTACAACAGTTCTGTTTAATGTTTGAATTCTGTGCACTTCTTCCAAATGAGCTCTGATTGTTCCCAAGGGAAAAGAAATCAACCCACTAAAAATAATTAATTGGAGTTAATGAATAAAAAATACTTCAGTTTTTAATAAAATAATATAATCTTAAAAACACAGATCAGGCTTTTTCATTTTACTTAGACTTTCCCCCAAGAATGGCAGTGGAGAACCACAATCCTTAGAAGCATCTACTTTTTATTTGAATTAATTACATTATACACTATTGTTCCAAGGTTGTTCATAATACACTTTTGGTTTTTTTCACAGACACAAAGTTTTTCATGGTTAAGTTTCAGTCATAAAATGTACCATAAAATGTAAGACACCAGTGCACATTTCTGCCACCAATGCTTATCAGCATTTCTTACATAGTTCTCAAATTCTGTTTGGAAAAACTTCACCTTTATCTTCTAATAGTTTACCTTGATGTATGTCTGTGTGTGTGAGAGAGAGACAGACAGAGTGAAAAAGAAACAGAGAGACAACAAGAGCATATGGCTATGCATGTACTTAACAAAAGTTGTAATGCATTAGCCCAGAAAGGGATAATTTCCTGTTTCATAATTTGAGAGGAAGAGGAGTCTCATTTTTTTTTATACTTGCCATCTTGACAATGAACTTTCTACTTATAAAAGCACCCTATAAGGGACAAGCTTCTGATCTATGGAAAAGAGGAAAAGAACTTTGAAGTGTATTTGCCAGGGTTCAAGCAACCCTCTAGCAAGGACTGAAGAGCCTACATTTGCATACTCTGCGGTGGCTCATGGAGACACACACAGACACACACACATGCGCACACAATTAGCACTCTCTGTGGAGTGTCCTGGGGCATGGCAGACTCCAGAAATTTAAAGCCCACTTTCCCTCCTGACCAGAGGAGAGGGATGAGAAACTGGACTCTTCTAAGTTCCATTGATATTTTAAATAAACCTATCTTTAAAAAAGAATCAGTATGATTCTCCTTCTCTCTCTCTCTCTCTCTCTCTCTCTCTCTCTCTCTCTCTCTCTCTCTCTCTCTCTCTCTCTCTCTCTCTCTCTCTCTCTCTCTCTCTCTCTCTCTCTTTTTTTATCTTGGAAGAAAGGTTTGTCTATGACTTTAAGGATAAAAACAAAAAACCTGCCTGGCTGACTGGCTCTGCAGTTTGAAAGCAACTATAACTTTTATTTGAATTCTTAGGGTGCCCTAAAGAAATTTTTTTAAATAAACTTTTTCTTTTCTTTTTTTTTTTCATTTATCATAGCCAGGGCCCCTGCTTGACTTGCATATGAGTCAAAGTGTTCATCTGTCAATATATATGCTTTTTAAAATGAGATAGGGCAAGATCTTATTATATTTTAGACACTTAAATACTATAATGCCAAGACTGAGGCAACTGGTAAACCATGCCACCTTGCTGCCCCCATCTCAGACCCAGAAACTGACTCTGGGCCTTCGTACTCTGTGGTTGATTTGAAACCCTTCTACCCTCCGATAGCCTGCACCAGAGGCTCACATTAAAAAGAAAGTGTTCAAAATTTGCTCTCTGTCTCTCTCTGTCTCTGTCTCTCTCTGTCTCTCTCTCCTCTCTCTGTCTCTCTGTCTCTCTCTGTCTATCTCTCCCCTCTCTCCTCTTCTCTCCTCTCTGTCTCTGTCTCTCTCTGTATTTCTCTCTGTTTCTGTATCTCTCTCTGTCTCTGTCTCTCTGTCTCTCTCACCAGATCAACATCTTGCTCATTACCAAGCATGTGAAGATTTGGCTCTATCATGGAGACATAGTCAAGGGTGTTTAGTTAAAAGAGTGAGTGTCCAAAGCCTGTTTACAGTCTGCCTTCTGTCAACTAGAGAACTGCTGTCAGCTACATGCCAACACACACACATACACACACACACACACACACACGCACACACATACGCACACACACATGCACGCACACGCACACACGCACACACACACACACACACACACTATAATGAGAATGGGAATTTGATAATAAAAAAAAAAACCACAGTAGATTTTACTGCCTGCAAGGAAGCAGTAAGTGGACAGACTGGAGAGAAAGGACAACCATCCTTATGGCTCACACATGACTTACTCATCTCTCAATGTGTGGATTACTTAATGATTTCTATGAATGCTTTTAAGATGACACCCAGCTGTCAACCCCAAACAAAGGTGTTCCCCCAACTTCCTCCATCCTTGAACCTCTTCCTTTGATATGTAAAAGCCCACTGAATAGATACTTTTGTCTCACTCTCAACCTTGCCTCCTGGTGAATGGGTGTTGGTATATTAAAGAAAAGTTTTGGCGTGGCCCTCAGATATACCACCAGGCACAGACTGGCTCCATGGCTCTCTCCTGACTAGCTTGGCTTAGCATTTCTTCATCACTACCCTAGTTCTTCAGATCTGTTAGCCTAACATGTGGGGTGGTTTCATAACTTGTGGATTTTTATTTTATAGACCTTCCTTCCTCCCCCCTTTCTCTATACCTCCCTCCTTTCCTGCTTTTCTTCCACCTTTTCTTCCTTTCCTTCCCTTCTTTCCTTCCTTCCTTCCTTCCCTCCATTCTTTCTTCTTTCTTCCCTTCCTTTGCTAAGCACATAGAATGCAAATTATGTTCAACTCTCACCTACCTTCAATCTCTTTTTCATTCACTGATTGTGAGACCCACGGAATTAGGATTTCTTGTCAATATAAACCCTCTTCAGTCTGTTATGAATACAGGATGGGGTCCCCCTTAGAAGGGTCTTCTCTTTGCTCCAGGACCTAAGGGATGATGTATAAAATAATATACACTTGAACACAATTACTTCTTAGACTGAAAACAGAACCAGTCTCTAAATATCTAAAAATTAATTTTTTTCTTGATGATTTCAACGACTCTCTCTTAAAACTAAATGTCAGAAAGCTTCCCACTGGTTGTGGTGTATTAAATTATAAATGAGGACTAATTTGAAGATCAAAGATGCTCTCTGGGTGATATCTCTACAGATGGGTAAATCCCCAGCATTCCCTCTATCTCATGCATTTGTACTGTCTGTCTCGAGAATATCCTTCCCATAGTTTCAAGATCTTGATATTTAATTTAACACAAAAGGATTTTAGTCATACAACAGAGGCAGGGGCAAGGGGAGGGAGTGCTTCTGCTTGTTGGGCACTGAGGAAATTGAAATGTACATGTTTTTTCTCATTTATCAAAGACAGGCCAGAATCTAAACTGACATTTTATATCAAATGAATTATGAACTGTGTACTTTGTACCTAAGGGAACAACAACTAAATTAGAGTTTGGAATAAGAGAGAAAGAGAGAGAGAGACAAAATAGGTTTTTAATAAAACATACTGTAATTTCTTGTACCACATTTGCCAGCACCAAGGCAGGACTCAGTCATACTGCAGACATAAGCAATAGCAGCATTTCTTCTCATCTATGTGGTCATGAAAATTCAAGTTTACCTGGAAGATCCCATCTGCTCCAACTCCTACAAATCAAGAAATGATTCTTAGGTTTGTTGCTCAGCAATGATAATAATAATCTCCTCCTTCCTCTGAGAAGTTTGAGTCAACTTGTATTTCAGAAACCAGTAGGAAGGGGGTTGCCCAAATAGAGATTTATTCATGTAGAAGAATACCAATCTCATAAGTTGGACACCAGGAGAATTGAACTTGTCAGAACTAGAGCACATTGATAGACACACAATCATTCCATGTTACAATACAAAAGCCCATTTTCTCCCAGTGAGAAAACAACTTAACAGCAAACTAAAATTCTTTTTCTCAATGAATTTTCATTATCATGCTGTTCTACAAAATAAGCATGTTAATAGATAGTAAAGTGGGTAGAGAGCTTTCTTTGCATGCAGTCTACCTAGGTTTTATCCCTAGGTTTTATCCTTATGGTCCAAAGGTGAGCCATGATCACTGATCCAGGAATAATTCTTTAGGGGTGTGACCTCCCCGCCCAAAAAAAGACAAAACAAAGTACACATTTTAATTTCCTCATAAATGGGTATCTTTTGAGGTGAGCATTCTAATAAGTGTGTGAGAAATTTAAAAGAGCAAATAATATTAACATGTATTTGTAAAATTCTAATGCCAAGGTGAGGATTCCACAGGATAGTGATCATGAGACGAACCTACTGGAAACAGCAAATGAGACTGATTATTTGATTGCATTGTGTCTTCAAATCACTTCCAAAGTAATTCATCATTATTGTGGCCCATGAGCATTATTTTTCATTCTTCATGTATTGATTCTAACTCTTCTGTTCATATTACAACTATGAGCTCTAATCATTTCTTTGTATTCTTTCCACATTTTTCCTTATTGATGGCTATTATATTTTCTCCCTCATAAAGAATGTGAAACTAATGACCTATTAAAATATAGGATATATGTATGATGTAAGTATTTTAAGACTAAATGTAATTATTGGTTGAGTACTTAACATGAATATCAGATCAAATCTAATTATTCAAATAAGTTTTATAACCAATACTTGCCAGTTTTTCCATTATTAAATGACTAAAGCTTTGTTGGCTATTCAAAGATATTTCCCTCCATACATTTCTTCTTCCCTTCCCTTACTTTCTTCTTTTCTCCTTCCTTCCCTTACCTTTCTTCCTTTCCCCCATCTTCCTTCCTTCTCTACCCTCCTCCATTTCCCACCCTCTGGTTTCCTACCTTCCCTTTCCTTTACTCTTCCCATCCCTCCTTTCTTCCTCTCTTCTTCTTTTAGCTTCTTTCCATTCCTACCTTTTCTTTCTCTCCCTTCCTTTCTTCTTCTTTCCTTTTCTTTCTCTCCTTTCCTTTTTTCTTTCCTTTTCTTCCTTTTCTTTCTCTCTCTTCCTTTTTTCTTACTTTTTCTTCCTTTCCTTTTCTTCCCTCCTTCCTTTCTTGCATCTCTCCTTCCTTCCCTACTTTTTTATTCCTTCCTTGCTTCCTTCTTTACTTTCTTTCTCTGAATTCAGGGTTCCAAACACGCAAGGCACATGTTCCACCACCAAGCATTATCCAGCCTACTTAATTTCTTGGTTCCTGATTTTCTCCAGGAAGAATAAATTATGTAGTTGCAGCATTGGAATCCAATCCTAACATACAGTTGCTTTCTTAGAAAACTTACCTAAATTGGGGGCTGGAGAGATAGCACAGAGGTAAGGCATTTGCTTTTCATGCAGAAGGATGGTGGTTCAAATCCCAGCATCCCGTATGGTCCCCCGTGCCTGCCAGGGGCGATTTCTGAGCATAGAACCTGGAGGAACCCCTGAGCGCTGCTGGATGTGACCCAAAAACCAAAAAAGAAAAGAAAGAAAACTTACCTAAATCTTTTTTTTAACTCTTGTCATTGTTAGACCCTTTCAACAAGAGAATAATTTACATATTCTTTCTAAAAAAAAGTGGCTTTGACCTAGCTTGATTTTACTCATTGTTATACAGTGTATACCCCTTGTTAGACATGTCTGTTTTCAATTTTACAAAGGTGTTATTTCTAAGAGAATTAGTATCAGTGAACTGAGTAAACACTTAACTAAAAAACAGGGTAGAGTTAATCCTCTAATTTTAGTAGGAAGCTACATGTTAAAAAAAGAAATATATATATACATATATATATATGTATATATATAGCAGGAGTGGAAAACTCCCAAACCTTTAGAGGTCAGGAATTCATAGAAAAGGTACAGATAATAAATTGAAGTGTTCTTAGCACAAGTTATCAGAATGCCCACATCATTCAGGGAATATCCTGGGGTGGGAACCCTTGTATACATTCTCCTGTTACTCTACTCCCAAAGGAAGACAATCTCCAGAAATTATACCTAAAACCTCTTCATTCATTCCTCACATTCCCTTATGAAATTGTAAAATCCCTTTAGGTTTAGTTAGTACTAAAGAATCTGTTTGTTATCTATTCTTTCTATGGCCAATTATTGCTGAACAATAAATATCCAATGGAGAGGACAGTGGGGGCTCTCTGTCCACAACTCAGTTAGCCCCCTGACCTCCATGCTTTCTCTCTAGTCTTGTTTTCTTAAACCTCATGGCGACTCTGCTTCAGACCCATTTACCTGGAGCAGGACTGACACCTAATCTTTTACATCATTTTTCCATTGGTCTGCCTAGATGCTAATTTGAATGTATATTATAATATTTCAAAGAATAGGAACACTAAGACATCCTCTTAGAAATAATAAAAATTCAGACGTCAAATATAGATGCTTAAAATAGAGTTCCTCTATCTAGAAAATTTCTGGAAGAAATAAAAACACAATTTGGTTGGTAGTTTGAGATGTTTAAAAAAAAAGAAAGAAGGGGCCGGGCGGTGGCACTAAAGGTAAGGTGCCTGCCTTGCCTGCGCTAGCCTTGGACGGACCGCGGTTCGATCCCCCGGTGTCCCATATGGTCCCCCAAGCCAGGAGTGACTTCTGAGCGCATAGCCAGGAGTAACCCCTGAGCGTCAACGGGTGTGGCCCAAAAACCAAAAAAAAAAAAAAAAAAAAAAGAAAGAAAAGAACTTCTTTTGGGCATTATGAACACCAACTTCAAGGTCTCTAATTAGTCTGACAAAGTGACAGTTCCATCTTCTGGTGGAACAAATAATGTCTCTTGTGAAATTCAAAAGTCTTATTTTCTCAGTGTATGGAACAGGCTCATCACAGCTTGGGGGTATCTCAGAATTAACAGAGACCAACTCCCATCTGCTTGCTGTTTCCTGGGTAGCAAATTCACTAAAATTGTCTGGCAGAGTCATTTCCAGCACATCTTTCATGTTCAGCCACAAAGCAAAATGGGTTCGTGATTCAGAAGGGAAATGGGCACTTCCCTCCTTACAATGGCCAACAGCAATTAGTATTCCATGCTGTCTTATTCTCCCAGTGCCCTTGGCCCACCTCCATGACCCTTTTCCACATTGCTCCCATTAAAAACCATATCAAGGGGCTCCTATTCCTTTTTTTCAACTCTAATTAAAGGCTTCACAGAGAAGGATGGAACTGTATTTTACATCAGGAGGAACAATGACCAGAACAAGGGGCGGGCACGCAGAACTTCTGTCTGATATGAGTACAGATTGTGAGTGATATTTCTTGGGACCTGGATAAACACCAGTGAGGTTTGGAGTCCCTCAGAAATGCAGGTCAGATAAATTCATTCATCCTAATCCTGTTCATTCATCCAACAATCCAGGTGTGAATATCACTTCTTGAGTTCCTATTAGCTGGTGAAGTCCTGCTAATTATCAGAGTGAGAAGGAGACTGCCTCCAAACTGTAGAAATAAGTAAGGGTAGCAAAGGACTGTCTAGAAATATGGCTAGAAAATGCATAGAAAGGACAGACAGCTTTTCTTCGTGTTAACAACGGTTTTCTTTGCTCTGTATTTAACACGTTTAATATGTATCCTGTATTATAAATCACCAGCCTGGAACATTCTGAAAGTGTCTTGGAACTTGAACAGCCCCATTGAATTCCTCACCCTGCCAGGAGCTGATTTTTGTGATTGGAGATAAAATCTGTCACCACTCTGAGTCTCTGATCTGTATCTGTACTGCTGAGACAGAGAGAGAGAGAGAGAGAGAGAGAGAGAGAGAGAGAGAGAGAGAGAGAGAGAGAGAGAGAGAGAGAGAGAGAGAGAGAAACATTTCTCTCTTCAAGCTACTTCAGAAAAGAAGAGGAATCCAAAGAATGGAATCCAAAGACTTTAATTCCTTTCCAGCTGGTTCCATAATGCAACCAGGAAGTACATCAGGATTGAGAGTAGATCTAAGGGAGAAAAACCCATATTCTGATCTCAAAGCCCAGGATTCCCAAGGGCAAATTTGGGGGTTAGGGTCTGATTCTAAGTTGTGCCACCCTCTGCCTGGAATGAACATGAGCAGAATTGAAGGGAGTGTGGGACGTCCTTCCCTATAACATCGGGTTGCAGGCTTGATGATCCCCAATGACTTATATGACACCCAGGACCAAGCCCCTTGAAGAACTCAAAAGGTAAAGTCTAGCACATGGCATTTCAGAGCACCTCAAAGCACTTCTTCCTCTTTTATGCTGCCTGATCATTCCATTGACTGCCATCCTTATCTCTCCTTTAAATACAGAGTAGATGCTCTCCTTCTCTTTCCCATCTAGTCCGAATTCTCTCTGCACCTCTGCAAAGAATTTCTCACAGCATGGCATTGAATATCTCTTATTTCAGATTGGTGCACCATATGTACAGGAACCTCCATAGCATGTTCTTCCATCCAGTATTTTGGAAATTAAGACACATGTTCACATAGAATGTATTGTGGTGGTAGTAAGTTGGTGTCTGTCCTGATAAATTGGTGTGCAGGAAGGACTGAGTGAAACAATTTGTCTCCTCTCACCACCTCTAGTTTCACTGGCCAAAGGTGTGAGGAGGAAAGCTTCTGTCTTTACTTTTAGAGAGCACAATAGTTTTATAAATAGGTAGGGAGAAATAGATTGAAGTCTCCTCTCTAGTATTCCTGATTTCATTTATGTCCTTGGTTTAAAAGTTTAATCAAATCATCCATTCTAAAGATTATACACCATCTAGACGGGTCCAATCACTGATCTAATTGATGGCCCCCAGTCTTGTATTCATAATGCCTTGGACAAAAAGGTGAAAATTTGAAATTGTACTTAAAAACTCCCTTCCTTAGTATTTATAGTTTGGGGTAAGCTGTTTTATCCAGTTGCCATGTAGAATTAGTATTTACTGGACAAGATGTGTTGATTCAGGAGCTTGTCGGTAGAGTGCTGGCCCCAGGAGGGCCGTTTCAACTGGAGGGAAGGTTTCTGAGCAACACGGCATTCTGGAGACAATATATCAAACTGATAGATGCATGGTTGGAACGTGAAGAAACCCAGGGTGGAATTATGGCTCTCCCCACTTATTGCTTTGGTGCTAAGGAGCCTCTAAGGAATAGGTCTAGGATAAAAGGGGTTAACCAGAGGGGAAATAAAGCCTTCCAGAATTCAGTGTTACTGAAAGTGGGCAGAATGAGGAGTTATATGCACAAGATGTAAGAGAATCGACCTGTTTGGAAATATTTTACAATTTTGTGTAGTTGGGGTGTGACCGATGTAATGGAACACTTTGCGGGGGTGGGTGGGGGACTATCAGTCAGAAGTGACTGGAAGATTATTGTTATTATGAAGCCTTCTTTGAAGCAGTTCACTCTCCTTTCTTAATAATGTAGCAATATTGGGGTCTAAGCGATGGTGCAGCAGTAGGGCATTTGCCTTGCACGCAGCTGACCCAGGACGGACCTCAGTTTGATTCCCCCCTTGTCCCATAGGTACCCCGAGCCAGGAGCAATTTCTGAGGGCATAGCCAGGAGTAATCCCTGAGCGTCACCTGGTGTGTGACCCAAAAATTAAAAAAAAATAATGCAGCAATATTATTTGTAAGATTGGAGAATATTCTTCTGCAAATTAAAGATTCTGTTTCTCATTACTTACTTAAGCCAACTTTCATTTTCCATTTGAATTGTCAATGACATCTTCTTGGGTGCAGAAGAATTAGACTAACATCATAAGTGGATCCTGATGTTCTGTTACACTTTACATGTGTAATTTGATGGGGATTTTTGCCTAGGTTTTTTTTTTAATTTGTGTAATTGTTAGATATCAGCTGAAGAATTCATATCAACTAGTAAATCACTCTGGTTAAAACTATGTGTATTTATAGATAAAATATCAGCCTAAAAAGATATTACAGGGTCTTAATGCACTTGTCTTGCATGTGGCTGACCCCTGTTTGATTCCCCAATAACATACATGTTCCCCTGAGCCAGTTATTCCTCAAACATCTCCCCTTTCCCAAAGCACCCATCTTAATGTTTTGAGCAATGTGACTTTTTCACATGGAAGATTGGGAGTTATTGAATTATTGACTCAAAGGATGAAGCTGTTGAATCGTTATTGAGTCATTGGCTCTGGACAGTGTTAAAATAGCATGTCCTACTTCTGTGCCATTTCTATTGAGAGGACTATTTCATGTCAATTTATCTTGCTTCATGCATCCATGTCGTGCTTATAGCTTGCACGTAGCTGAAGCCTTTTCTTGGGTTTTACTCGCTGAGAAGATGTGCAGTGAGCACCACCAAACAGAAAATTCAACAAATTCAACAAGTCTACCCACCTCTCTGTTCTCTGCAAACCTGGATTTTTCCATTTATTTCTGTGAAGAGCAGGGCTGCCTGATTGAGGAGGAGAAAAAGAAAATATGTGAGGTCCTGAGCACATGGAGAAGGGCAGGCAATGTGAGTAAACTTCCAGCAACAAAGCTTCAAGCAGGCATCAGTCAGTTTTATGATATTCTGGAAAGTCTCGTCCTTTCTGGGTACAGAGGGAAGAAACTAGTTTCTTCCAGTCCTGGTGGCACACCTCTGGCCTCTTGGGTTACTGCTTTTTTTCAGGCCCTCCTCCCCAATCTCCCTCACCACCATCATTGATTTTTGCTCATAATTCACCTATAATGAAACCTTTCTTTGACATGCCTCGATGGTCTGGATTGTTGAGAAATAATGTGACTACTCACTCTGTTCCCCCTTATTTTTCTTCCCCTATTTTTTCTCAGGGTGTTTAGCACCTGTTGTGTCACAGATCCTGGTCCTTTGCTTCATGATATGTGAGTTCCCTGGCGATGGGCCTATGTCTCTTCTCCCTGATATGGTTATGCTCTACCCAGAATATTTATTCCCCTTTGCATGGAGGAGACATTCATAAATGAGGAAATTATTGATGAAGTCCAAACCTTTAGGGCTGATGGATAAAATTTACAATCTAAGCCTTCCATTCTCATCACTGGTTATTTAAGTGTCTCATTGTTCAGAGCAGGTTTCCTGAGATTGAAAAGTATCTAAAACTCACACACTGCAAATGTCCAGCTAGGTATGAAAGAAAGTGTAGAGGAAACATGGTAGAGCCAGGAATAGGGCTGGAGTGGTTGATTCATTGCATTTCAGGCTTCATCCCTAGCTCTAACAAACCCAGTATTTCTAGGACTATCCCTCAAAATAATTTTTTAGAAAGTTTCCTAGATCTAGAAAGATAGTACACTGTAAGATGATACCTAGCTACCAACCCCAAACAAAGGTGCTGCTCCAACTTCCTTCTTCCTAAAACCTATTCCTTTTCCTTTTATATGTAAAAGTCCATTGAATAGTACTTTTGTCTCTCTTGACCTGGCCCTTCCTGGTATTGGAAATTAATTTTAATAAAGTAAGAGGAGTTCTGGCTTTTGGCTGGGGCAGAGAGCATGACGCAAAAGGCCACAGATGTCATGATCATCCTTTCCTGACTGGCTTGGTTGATTATTTTTTCACCACTACCCTACTTCAGACCCAGTTGCATGGGAATTAGAAATATGGTGCTAGGGCGATCTCACAACTCATAGAATTTTATTTTACAGTACACCAGGTGAGCCACTTACCTGGTATGTGACTCTCCAGGGTTTGATCCCTAACACATTGGTGAACTATAGTTCACCAAACCTGCCAGGACTGATGCTTGAGCACAAAGCCAGGAATAAGCTCTGAGCAATGCCAGATGTGATCCCAAAACAAAACAGAAATATCACTGCTATTTACTTTCTTTTAGTTTTATTTTTAAATCTCTTCTACTTTATTAATGGCCTCTTATTTATATAAATATATATATATTTCATATAACTATTATATTCATATTATAAAATTATAATATATAATAGAATAGAATATATTATAAAAATAAATACATGTATATAAGTAGATATTTATCATCTTTGGTAATTGGAATTTATAATACAAAAATTATAATGTTTTTTGAAAATTATGGTAGTACTTGAATTATCTAAGAGAAGTTTAAATTTATCCAAACTTTTAATGGTAATAATAAAAAAAGTAATCAATAATAATTACCTAGGCCCCAAATAGATACTTTATTGACATTATCACTGATCTTTATACCAGTCTGCTATTCCTCATTTCAAAGATGACAAACATCAGCCTTATGTGGCTGATGAATCTCTTACTCCCTCCAAGCTTTGTTTTCTTTTAAGTTCCTGGTTCAGGAATGCAGTAGGTTCTATTTTGCCAAATTCATTTCTATCATACATGTAGGAAAAATGAATTTAGTGACCCTATGTTCACTAAACATTTTTACTGCTGTCAGCTTTCGTTTCTCAGCCCTGTTAGTCTTTCTGGCAAGACTGAATTTATTTTCCTATTGGATAATACTACAGGGATGCTGAATTCTGGACAGATTTACCAGAGAAAGAACTAGACTAGCCAAACATATAGACATTCTCTGACTTGGAAGGTGTTGGGGATGCAGACATTTTCACTGTGAGAAGGGCAATTGTACAGAATCCAAGAGGAAGAGTTTCAATTTTCTCTCATGTATGAGAGATCATGCTGGCTTAGCTTATAGGTCACTGTCAATCAATCATTAGTATCTATCGTTAGAATCATTAGTACAATATTTGTTGCTTCCTGTCATCAAAAAGGACACTTCCATTGTATTCACAAGTGGCAATGTGAGTAAGGAGATGGTAGGTGATAGAGGTAGAACCAAAGTCTGGATTCTGGCATGATCTGCTTGATTGTTGTACCAAAAGTGAAATTGAAAAGGAGCTTTCACAGACTTACTCCATGCTGTCCCCCCTACTTTCGACATCATCTGTTCGACCAGCTGATGTCCATGTAGGAATGGGAGGACTGCTCATCGGCCTTGCTTTTCCAGGGCTGGCCTGGGAAGATGGGATCCTGAAGTCACCCGTGTCACTGTGCAGAAACAGAGCCATAAGGAAGAGCCGCTCGTCAGAAATGAAAATGTTAAATGTGATGGGCTGTGTGGAGCATTGTTGTGGATCATGAGAAGCAAGTGGTGGCGGCTCTGAAGTATTTCCATTCCGTCCAGCATATGTTGTTGCAGTTTTCTCTGCTCTAATTCATCTGTGTTTGTTGACAGCTCCAGATGGCATGCTGCCTCCCAGGCGTTCATCTGCCATGCCGACCAGTCTTCAGGTTGTCTGGTCCGCACCAGCTCACAACAGTGCTTTGGGCAAACCCAGATCCCTGATCTAGATAAGATGGGCCTCTCTAGCTGCCAGGTTTCTAGAACATTCCAGAGCATCTACCTGCCCATTCTCTTCACTGCCTGACATGCTAGACAATATTGACATCACTTGCGTTGCCTCAATGGTCAAGCAATAGGATTTCCCTGGCAAATTTTACCTTTCTAAAAAAAAGTCTACTGGGCAAAAAAAGAAGTCACCCCTAGGAGATATTCCTTTGTCTTTTGCATTGATTCATTGTGAGATACTGAGTGAAAAAGTTGTTGGTGTTGTGTTTCATAGAAGATTCCAACAAGCATTCTTTCACCAATGCCTAGGAGGTAAGTCTCTGCTTTGTAAAGTGATCTATTCTGTGATCTAAAGAGCTCTTAGAATAAGTTGGGCCAGAGAGAAAGCATGGAGGCAAGGCCTTTTTTTTTTTTTTTTTTTTTTTTGACTCTGCTTCCTTCAAGCAATCCTCTTGTCCTATTGGTTGATCCCTGATTCATATACTGTGGATCCCTTTTGATGGAGTTTCCACCAAGAGCCCCTTAGGATAATTTGAGGGCAAATGGCCTCCAGTTAAGAAATGCTATTCTAGTTTATTGTTGTATGTTTCTTGACTATTTGCTTTGGAGGAATTCTGGCAGACAATAAGACTTATACAAAAAAACTTACTTAGACTTACTTTCTGGCACTCATAAAGTAGAGTAGTCAGTTCAGTGCTCAGTGATTCTGCATGTAGAGCAAACAATAAATGCAGTTGTATATTTTTTTTTGTGGTGGTTATTTTTTTAATTATCTTTATTTAAACACCGTGATTACAAATATGATTGTAGTTGTATGATTACAGTCATGTAAAGAACACCCACCCCCTTCACCAGTGCAACATTCCCACCACCAATTTTCCAGATCTCCATTGCGCAGATTGTATATTCAACCAAGAAAGAGACTGCTAGCTCTCCACGGACAAGCTTTATTTGACAGCATCTATTTTGACTAAATTCTATGTTGCAAGTAAATACAGTAATTAGATGATTGCAACATAGATATGGGAAGATTATATAAGGTACCTGTGTTAAAGCACATACATGAAATTGTAGGTTTGTATTTTTTTTTAAGAAAAGTTAAAATTCAAAATAGAGAGATGAGGGCTAGGGAGGCTGTATCTTGAACCTTAAGATGTTTAGGATTCATCTTTACATCAGAGAATTCAGAGAAGATTCGTCTTCATTGGTCACCTGCATATCTGGATTTTAATCCATTGAAAATGTGAATGATCTTTGTCAGGTGTTCCGCAAATGGCATGGTATTTGAAAGAACACAGTGGAATATGAGAGTGATTATTTTAGTTCTACATTACACTCATAGAGATGAGACACCAAATGAGGAGGGTGGAACAATAGTGCAGTGGATAGAGAGTTTGCATTGCATGAAGTTGACCTGAATTTGATCTCCAGCATCTCTTATGATCCCCTGAGCCACTAGGAGTCATCCCTGAGGACAAAGCCAGGAATCAACCCTGGGCACCACTGGATGTGGCCCCCAAATTTTTAGAAAACACCAAATGATAGGGAACTAAGCTATTGGCTACACCCAATGACGCTCAGGGGCTGCTGCTGGCTATGTGCTCAGAAATTGGTACTGGCTTGGGAAACCATATGGGACGTCAGGGGATCAAACCACAATCTATCCTAGGTTAGCACATGCAACCATATTGTATTTGTATCTGTGTTTCGTCATTGCAAAATAAGATATATGCAGTGTGCATAAGAATTTGTTCATAAGTTTTGTTTTTACTATAGTCAGACCCTCCAATGGTCTGAGGGACAGTGAACTGGCCCCCTGTTTAAAAAGTTTGAGGACCCCTGCCCTAACGATTGTTCCACCGCTCCAGCCCCTATATTCATAATATTTAAATTAAATAACTATTTGAGCACTAACATATGCAGTTATTCACTGCTCTTAATTCAGAATCCCTCCCTGTGCAGAAGTCAGGAAGATTTCTTGCAGTTACAGCCAGCTTTTCTGGATTTCTGGGTATCATTTTATAAATCAGTTACTGATACAGTACAAGGAATTACATCCAAGGCTCCTCGACGCCCATGCTCCACTCCACACATCTTCTTGGCTTCCTTTAGAGAATGCCCCACCAGCCCTGGGTCTCTGACACCTTAGACATGACTGGTTGCAGATTTGTTAGCCAAAGATTTGTCAGCCTATTCACTAAGAGCTCTTTGAAGAAACAGGTTTCTAAACCACTAAACATATACTCCTAATTTTCTTCCTAGACCTAGAGATAAATAGGAAATAATGAGTCAACCTACTGCCAGGAATGATGATGATAAACTGTGTGTGCCAGGCTGGAGGAAGAAGCCTATTAGCTTCTTTTGGGCACCACCATATGCTACTCCCCCAAGAAAAGTCCAACCTTGGGTTATTCCTCCCATCGTGGGTCTTCCTGCAGAGGGGCAGGGATCTCTGCCATACAGGTCAGAAGCCACTCAGAAATAATACCCCAAACTACAAAGTACCCACGAGAACAGTGTTCTCTGTCTGTTGTGTCCAGAAAGCCCCCTACCTCAACTTCCTGTACAAAGAAATTTGCAAACATGGTTCTGATCTTGTGCCCCACTAAAACCCATCTTCTTGGGCATCCCAGGGTGGGTTTCTCTTTGTCAGGGAAGATTGAAGAGCATTTGACTATGCAGTAGCACTGTTTTCACTTCTATCTTTTCACTGGTCTGAGGACCATACATTCCTTGGCTTTCCTACAATTACTCATAGCTGCCATGTGTTTAGCCAATAACCACAGGCCAGTCACTTATGGCTCAAGCCAGATTTCCAGAGCATACTCAGCCTGAGACATGATGACAATTTGGGATGTCACTGGAGATGAATGCACTCCCTAAAAACGATGTGTAATTGAGTAGACAGATATCTTCAAAATATTGTTCTCTCTCTCTCTCTCTCTCTCTCTCTCTCGTTCTCTCTCTCACTCTCTCTCACCTTTCTCCTTGTCTCTCTCTGCCTCTCTCTTCTCTCTCTCTCTCTCTCTCTCTCTCACACACACACACACACACACACACACACACACACACACACACGTCCTCGGTACCAACAGTGCTTGACCAATATCACGTGACTTGAACCAGCTTCTCCCTTTCTCCCAAGTGCAATCTCTTTCCTTACAGAAGAAAAAGGAGGTTTCACCACATTGACACCTCACTCCAGCTTTGGCTTCCTCTGTGCATCAGCCATGCTCCTCCCAAACTCCCTGGTCCCTTAGCACTCTCAGGAAGAGGATGTGTCAAGTGTGACTTTCGTCAGAGCCTTGGACACAACTCTTATCCTAAGGGTAAGAGATTGGGTAAGGGTAAGAGACTTACCCAGACTGGTAAGGAGCTCTTGCCTTAGAAAGAAATGCTTGGTTGTTAAAAAAAATAAAAAGTAAAAGAAGTTCTTGTCACACAGAGGAAAGGGCTGCCAGGAATTTTAATGGATGCTTTTTTTCACTTAATTTGTCATTTACATCAGTATGCCACCAATATCCAGTTCCATGCATTTTTAAAAATAGGGTGTGCTGATGCCAAATAATAATAATGCACATTTCCTATGAATATTTTAAATCCTGTTAAATGTGTGTTAATAAAAAATGTTTGCTCCAGCCAGCCTGGTCAGTCTACTGTTCAACTTGTTTGCCACCAGATAAATACAAACAACATGAGATTTCTTTATGTTATGCAGAGAACCCAAACACCAGCCCTGTGGAGAGCCTGAAAAAATAAAAATATAAAATATGCACCAATTGTCTTTAGGTTAGACTTGAGAGCACATGGTGAAGAAAATAAAAACACTTGCCTAGAAGCTGAAATGTTGAGATCTCCTAAAGCCAATAAGAAGCATTCTTTCTGATTAGATTGCTCTCTTTCTTTCTTTCTTTCTTTCTTTCTTTCTTTCTTTCTTTCTTTCTTTCTTTCTTTCTTTCTTTCTTTCTCTTTCTATCTTTATCTCTTATTCACAGCAGAGTGTGCTGGTAGAAATGATCATTGGCTGAATGGACAAGTTTCTTCCAAGTTCAGCTTAAATATGGTCATGCCTTTTGCCTCTCCAAGCTATATCCAGTGTAAAATATGAAATGGCCCACTTTCCCTTAAAAATGCAGATTCTTGGGTCAGGGGTGTGGCTCAAGTAGAGGAATACCAGGGCTGTGAGTCTGATCTTCAAAAATGCAGATACTGGTCTGATCAAGCATGGATATATTTGCTTCCTTTCTAAAACCAACCCAAGCTTCTGTTGATCATAATGATTGTTCAGCAACTACATCTGATTCAGACTGTTTGTCCATATGGAATAGCTCCCTATGTTAGTCATTTTAGGAAAGTTTGGTGTAATGAGATCAAACTAATAGAAATAAAATCACATCCTAAAGATCATTTATCTATGCCAAGAAAGTAATCCTAATAACTTCCACTTGGTTTGGAAGTAGGCCATTAAATTATCATCTATTGATCTGTCCTTAGCAGCCATTAAAAACTCCTTAGCATCTAGGGCTGAGCAATAGCACAGCGAAGAGGACATTTGCCTTGCATATGGCCAACCCAGGTTCAATTTATGGTCCCCGAGCCTGCCAGGGGTGATTTCTGATCACAGTGCCAGGATTAAACCCTGAGCGCCACCAGGTGTAGTCCAAAAAACTAAAAATGTCATGGGCATCTGTTCTTCAAGTACAAAAAGGAATTGAGCAGTTATATGCACATTTTTGTTCCCTGTAGCATTTAGTGCAATAGCTATGATAGGAAAACAACACAAATATTTAGTGGCAGACAATGTAATATGATGCAGCCTTGGAGAAAAGAGAATCATACAACTCGCTGCAAAGTGGATGAAAGTGGAGGGATCATGATAAGTGAAAGAACTTAGAGGAAAGAGAAATACTGGATTTTCTCTCTCATCTGTGAACTATCAAAAATGAAAACAATGGAACAGACCATGTGGAACAAAATGACAAACCCTTGGCCTTGGATTAAAAATGAATTAACAGCAGGAAGTACATGGGAGGGAATAAAAATCAGACCAATGGTGACACAGAGACACGATGAGCCATGTGCATTTTGATGGTAGTGATGGTGTTTAGTAACTTTTTACATCAATTTCAAAAATATTAACAGTATTAAAAATATACTATTTAAACTTTAATTTTAAAAATATCTAAACATAAAAAATTATCTAAACATGATTATTTTGTCAAATGTTTAGTTAAAAGCACATTAATATTTGTAACCACTGATCTAAGAGACACCATTAAATAAAATGGGACTTAAAGAGACACACAGAATAGTCTCACTTATCTATGGGTTTATTGGGGGGGTTTTGGATCACACCCGGCAAAGCTCAGAGGTTACTTTTGACTCTATGCTCAAAAATCGCTTTTGGCAGGCTCCGGGGACCATAAGGGATGTTGGGATTTGAAACATCGTCCTTCTGCATGCAAGGCAAATGCCCTACGTCCATGCTATCTCTCCGGCCCTATCTATGGGTTTTAAGGAAAATAAACGACGTTATTGTAATAATGCCCAGAGATGTGGGCATGAAGGACCAGATCATGAGGGGTGAGTGTAGTTAGAATACTAACAACTACCAAGACAATGTTAATGAGTGAGAGAAGTAGAATGCCTGACTCAAATACAGGCAGGGGGTGTGGGTAGAGGGAGATGAGGTGCATTGGTGGTGGGAATGTTGCATGGGTGAAATGTTCTTTTTGTGACTGAAATCCAGCTACAGTCATGTTTGGAATCACGGTGTTTAAATAAAGATATTAAAAAAATAGTTTTGCTTTGGAGTCACACCCAGCAATGCTCAGGTTTGATTTCTGTTTCTGTGCTCAGGGTTCTCTCCTGGTGGGCTTGAGATACCATATGGAATGCTTAGGATCGAACCGAGGTTGACCACATGCAAGGCAACTGACTGACCATCTGCATTATTACTCCATCCCTCTGGGACTTAAAGAGTTAGTTCTTTAGATTTACTTGAGCGGTTTTTTCTCTACATTCCTTGCTTTGTTCACGTGATGGTATGTGAGTTGTGACAGTTATGCTGGGTGAGTAGGCCTGGATAATGGTGACCATTTGTTCATTGTGTTAGATCCTATAGTTATTTTGTCCACAAGTATGACTGATTTGTGACTCCAGGTGAAGCTGGTAGGGACATTTTCTAAGTGTGTGAATCATGGAGGCTGCTTTTCCACTTGCCATATTTTTTAGTCGTTCACTCTTCATCTTTGAGATTCTCATAGCAATTTCCAAATAAACAGAAGTTCTTTGCGAGCAAGACACAAGGATGGTTCAGTGCTAAAGTCTGTATATAACAGAACATCTTCGTTCTTGTGTTTTCACCAAGATCTGACTCTTCTGAGCTCAAATGTCACCTTCCTTATCGTCCCCTGAGAAATTTGGCCTGTAAGACCTTAGGCACCATCTACACACCTTCTAAAATAATTGCCCAAGACCTAGTCTCTTCTCTTCAGTACCTGTGAGAGTATCTCATGTAAGTCAGATGCCCAAAGATTTATTCAGTAAAATACAAATGAAAAACTAAAAGTTTCAGAAAAATTCAAGTAAAGAAGCTTTATCTGGGTATCTGCCCACAGAACAGAAACTAAAAGAGACATGTAAGGTGCAAAAGTAAATGGACTCTTCATTTTTTTTTTGTTTGTTTGTTTTTCGGCCACACTCGTTTGATGCTCAGGGGTTACTCCTGACTAAGTGCTCAGAAATTGCCCCTGGCTTGGGGGGACCATATGGGATGCCTGGGGATCGAACTATGGTCCTTCCTTGGCTAGTGCTTGCAAGGCAGACATCTTACCCCTAGCGCCACCTCACTGGCCCTGACTTTCATTTTCAAGGCATCTCTGTCTAGTAGGATATATAGTAAGGACATCTTTCAAATACTCAGTGTGAGACATCATGAGGGCCAGCCTGACTCTCAGAGTATCCCATGAGATGGGGTGTCAGACTAAACACTACTAGAGCAGAAAAGGGAACCACAAATGATTTGTATTTGGAACAGGAGTAAAATTGTATTTCTACACAGTTGCTCTTGCAATGGGTACAGATGATCATCACAGAAAAGTCATGAGAGTATCCCATGGCAATGGGGTATGAGTCATAAATTGTTTTGAGTAAATCCTTTATAGAGAGGGAGATGGAAATTTCACAGCATTTCACAGCAAGAAAATGTCCAGACCCTGTTGATTTAATATAAATATAATGTATAAAGTATAAAGTTGGGTGAGACCTCCCACAGCACCTCTTGGCCTTTTGGCTGGCAGGTCTGAAGACACAGGATAACAGCAGAGAAACAATTCTCAAACAGTAAGTTAAAGTTTCATCGGAGTCAGTTTGTTTTATTCCAAGGCTCTATCCACCATATGCTTTTTCTTACAAGTCTTCTATGCTAAGCTTTTGCCAAGCAGTTTCTTCTTCTGCTTCTCTTCTCGCCTTTTTCTCTTCCTCCCTCCCAACCCCCCCAGCCAGACTCTATCATTCTTTATTCAAGATTCCCCCCACCCCCGCCCATCCCAGTGTGGATGGGACTGACCAACCAGAAGGGATTAACATATGAACAGAAAGCTTATGGCCTTGGGGGAAGGAATACCTTACAAGACCAGGCCTCTATTCAGTGTGGTCCACGGCGCTGCACTGTCTTAGCATTTTGAATTCAGCTCTGGGCCTTATCAAGAAAAAGGATGTGCTGATTTCAGAGTCCTCTGCTAGCCCCAAATCTTGTGTTATTTCCAAATAAATAGGGGAAAGATATTGAGTAAAATATTCCACAGGAAAACAAGATTTCCTCCCCTTTTCCCTATGATCTTAAGAGAGAGTAAAATGTTTCTTCTGAGAAGAGTAAAAATCATGGTAGAAAATGTGATTTGTTGATGAAGAGAATTTTAAGGCAAGGTTTCCCACATTTAGTCAGTGTATCCATGCCCCTTTTAAAAATGTTAAGTATTTAAATTTTTAAAATAAAATTGCTTCTCATTTTTCTTTCTGTGTATTTTAGAATTTCAGATCTCAACCCTTAAGAGAGTATATGCAGGAGAAGATGGGAACATTTTAAAATGCATATAGAGCATATTTTTCTCTGTAGATTTTATTTTATTTATGGAAAACTAATGAACTACAAGTCTCAATAGGGCTATATGATTATTTTGCTTTCTCTCTTCCCAATACATTTCCCAATTGTTTTAAATATTAACTTCTGAATGCTGTCATGTTTATCCTTTTGAACAGTGATGTGGGTATCCATTTTCCCCCAACAGAAAGATCCATGGTGAAATTAAATTATTTAATCTGTGATTCAGGGAGCAAAATGACTGTATATGTCAACCACATGCTTTATCTTCTATTGCCAATATCCCTGTCCCCTTCCTACCCCCATAAACTTAGGTTTCCAGATCTAACCAAAGAAAACACTTACTTTTATTTTTTTACATTTGTGTGTACACTTAGAATTTTCAGTGAAGCAAACACATTTCTTTAAACTTAGTAAGATGAGGGGACCAAGTGGTGGTGCAAGTGGTAGGGCACCTACCTTGCACTTGCTCGCCTAAGACAGACCATGGTTTGATATCTTGGTGTCCCATATGGTTTCCCAAGCCAGGAGGGATTTCTGAGGGCATAGCCAGGAGTAGCCCCTGAGCATCACTGAGTGTGGCCCAAAAAACAGAACAAAAATAAACAACAAAGAAAACTTAGTAAGATGTGAGAGGAGGAAGATAAAGAAAGGAAGTACATATTCAAGAGAGAACATGGGCTCCTCTGGAGGAGAAAAGAACACAGCACAGAGACATAGAGACAAGCAATAAATGTTTTCAAGGGAGAACACAGGCCTAAAGAACCAGGCCACATTGTGTGTTTAGTGCCCCAAGATGAAAAGCTCACCATTACCAATAGAATCCCTGAGTGAGTGAATTAATGTGAAATTTTCTCCCCTTGCTTCTTTGTAGCACTTCAGGATGCAAAGGAAACTCCTTCCCAGTTGGAATGACTGATCTTTGGGGGCAAATTTCTGCCTCCATGTATATTCCTGATTTTTCTTTTCTGCCAAACTTTCCAAGAATAATCCATAACCAATATTCAAGACATCTGAAAGGCAAAACATTTTAACCTCTCTCCCCTCTCTTGATTTCCACTGTCTCTCTACTACTCCAGGGACAATAATCCCTGATACTCCCTTTCCTCCTTGCAAGCTCTGCAGGACTAGCCTGGAAATTCCCACAGCTGTCTGGATCTCACATGTTCCTCTTGCTCATAAGTGATGCCTATATCTTAGCACCAAATTTTTCCTGGGCCACCTCCCATGAGGCACCCAAGTTTCATTCAGAGCAAA
>NC_064850.1:47562887-47592887 GCF_024139225.1 Suncus etruscus | reverse complement strand
CCCAGAAAAAGTCAAATACGGGGTGTCTGGGGCAGGGGAGTGCTAATGCCAAGAGACATCTTATGACATCTGCAAAGAAAAGACTGTTTTTTTTTTGTTTTGTTTTTAAAAAGTCTGTATGAGTTTCAATATGAGAAAAGCACAACCCCCTTTTCATTTTTTTTGTTAGATATCTCATACATGGGGAGAATTCTGTAGGTAAAACACGAAGAGGGAATTCACTGGAAATACTACATCATCGACAGTGTTTCTTAGAAGTAGAAATTCATGAAAATTGCTTTTCCTTCAGAGTAGAAACCTAAAACAAAGGAAAACCTGAATAATTTTCAAGTTATTCCAAAAGCGACTGTTCTTTCAGATTTTGAAGGAACTTTTCAGAATTTTGGTAGTGGGACCAATCAATATGAAGAGATATGAACATAGACAGTCCCTTTACAGAAGCCAAGCGCTATCAGACCTACTTTTTCAGATGCTCTCTAAAGCAATAGTTAATACTGAGACAGACCTGAAAAATAATACAAATATTTTCAGATGGATAATGGTGCAGTTCATGATTGTATCTGATTCAGGTAAAGTCCAAGAATCCAAGAACAAAAAAATCCAAGTATTCAAAGCCATATGCTTGACTTTTTTTTTTTATCTTTCTTTTTTGCATTTTATCTTTGGATTTTGAGACCTCTAGGGAGTAAAACATTGGTACCTAGGGAAAGAGAAATGAGCCCAGCTCAGGAGTTGAACCTCAGAACACTCACCAGGCCAGAATCCAAATCTCTGAGAATATGTGGGCCTTGAGAGGAGTCACCATTGGAAAATAGTTACACCTTCCGATCATCAGAAAAAAGCAGTTACTTTTTTCAAGGTATAAACCCCATAAAAAAAAGGGTTAAACTCAAGTAATAAATTAGAAAAAATTGAAACCCCTACTGTAGCATAGAAAAATAAAACTGCAAAATGTCATTTCTCCATAATGTATAGAGAACTTGTGATTTGTGATAATAGGATACTTTGATAGAAAATAAAATGTAAATAGTGAAAACTAAACAAAGATATATCAATATTAATATTGAGAAAGTCATTCTTTACAGGAAACTAACAATACAAATTAATGAAAAAATAAGTGACATTTGTGAAAGCTAAAAGAAATTATAGCTTCAAGAATACTGTTTTATGCAGTAAATAGTATCCCTGGGAAAATGATCAAATCATTGGCTTTCAGCCATGAAAGATCAATATGCACTGGCCAAAAGAAAAAATGATTAGTTGTTAAGTGTGAAAAACAAGTTTCAGTTTAATGGGTATAAAACAAATTCTTTTTCTTTTTTCCTTTTTTAACATTGAGGGGGTTGGGCCACACCCAATGAGTCTCAGGGGCTACTACTCCTGGCTCTGTGCTCAGAAATTGCTCCTGGCTTGGAGGACCATGTGGTTCACAGGGGGATTGAACCATGGTTCATCATAGGTCAGCCTTGTGCAAGGTAAACACCCTACCGTTGTTACACCACTGTTCCGGTCCCCCCAAATTTTTTTCTGCAAAACAAAGGTAATAATGAAAATAAGCTTCTGTGTGTATGTATTTGCCTTGCTTCATTAGAAGAGAAAGCTGAAAACATACAAAGCCCTTACTTCTTGTCTTGGAAAATAGGAATAAAGAGAGATGGAGTATAGAAGTCAAGCCCCTAGCTCCCTTTTCCAATATGTATCTTTGTTTTCTTTCTCTAATTGCAGAATGCACATCTAAAATTTGACATTCCAAATTAAAGTGAATTAATTTTTAAGGGAAAGGAGAATCTTTGGAAGAGCTTCCATTTCATTTTAGCAAATGTTTGGGGGAGGCCTTAGACTTGTAAGAGAAAGGCTCCACTTTCTCACTGTGGTTCATTCAGGTCTTGTCTCGTCCTATTAGAAGTCAGGACAAGAAAGGCCTCTGGGCTGAAGAGAGAAGACAAAGACTCAGGTGTTTGACTTAGAGACTTGATTTCAACCCCACTTTTATTTCTGGCACTGCTGGTAACCCCCTGATCATAACAAAGACTTGAGGCACAGTTGGGAGTAGCCCCTGAGCACACTTAAATGTGGCCCAAACCCCCTGACCCTTGGTTGTTTATGAGGAAACTATGATCCATAGATATGGCTTGTAATATAGAAAGTCCTATATTTAGTTGAATAACTACATGCCAATTTTTCTTTGCCATTCTCAACCAATTCTAGAAATCTACTTATTCACAAAATTATGATCTACTCATTAAATTATTAAAATTATTAAATATAATTTAATTATTCAATAGTTTAAAAAGAAAAGATGTGACATTGTTTACATGTATTGCCATTCTTGGGCTGAAGTTAAGCCTCTGTTCTTCAATGATTTTTGCACAAAATAAGAATCTTGGAGTGCTCCCTTGGGCAGCACATATACTAAAATTGGAATGATACAGAGATTAGATGGCTTCTGCACAAGGTTGACATGCAAATCTGTGAAGCGTTCCATATAAAAATAAGAAGAATCTTGGAATGTGATTTGATTCTTCTTCTCATTTTTCAGGGACCTAAAGGGGTCAGTAATGCCAAAAAATTCCTTCCCACCTGTCCTATTTTTTTTTAAACTTAAAAGAACTACACAGAAAATTACAAATTTAAATGATGAAGTATACTTAAGCCATACTGTAAACATATATCTCTTAATTAAATAGTTCATTTCCTTCATGAAACTAAAATTTCATTGAGATTATTTAGGGGTAAAATTACTCCTTGAGAGAACCTCCCACAGCTAATGCAAGCCAGAAATGTAGACTCTGCTCTAAGTTTTTTGAAATGTAGTATTTCCTAGTCCTTGACATCAAACTGGCCAATTTTTTATCTCTTCTAATTTAGTCACCTATAGTAATGTGCTTTGAAACAAAGGAAGGAATAGAATCTAATATTTAGTTAACTAAGTCCCTGTACACATTTATTTTTAATAATTGCTCCGGGATATTTTCAGGAGGGCAATCAAATATGTTACTGTCTCTTAGTCAGGTGGACTATACTAGCAATGACCTTCCCATCTTGTTATACAAATTCCTTCAAGCCTTTGATTCATGTCTTCCAACTCAGTCCTGTCCAAAATGTATAGTTCTTCTAAGTCTGTTTTACGAGAAAGGACTGTTTTCTGAGTGCAAGCATGTGTAGTTGAGAAGGGCAAGCTTCCATTTTTTTTTTAATCTTTAGATTATTGCCTCCTGACTCATTTTGAAATCTTCCTATGTCTGCTGGCAGTTCTTTATTCTAATATTCCTTATGCTCAGTACCAGCTTCTTACCAGAAGCTCTCAAAGCATAGTAGGAGGTAGCCCATATCCCAGTATGCTTGAGTTGAACTGTGAACCATTTGTTTCTTTCTTTGTGTACCATATTCTACCAATAACTGTCTGTATTTATTTAATTTTTATTTATTTATTTATTTAAACTGTCTATATTTGTTTATTTATTTATTTTAACTGTATTTATTTAACTCTGCCAAGAGAATTTCTGCACTTTCTCATCCAGTGTAACCCTACTCTCAACTCTTCTTACCATCTTTGTCTAAGCTTTTTTTAGCCTTTCCCTGTCTTCACACAAATCTTCAGTTCTCATGAGACACACATACAAAACTTCTCTTCACCTCAGCACAGGGTAGAACACAGTCCCCGTTTTTTAAAATGAACTCTGCTATCAAGTCATATAGAAAACATATATAGATGGAGCTGGAGCAATAGTACAATGGGTTTGCTTTGAACAGGGCAGACATGGGTTTGATCCCCAGCATCCCATATGGTCCCTGAGCCTGCCAGAAGCAATATCTAAATGCAGAGCCAAGAGTAAACCCCTGAGCACCACCAAATGTAATCCAAACACCAAAATAAAGAAAACAGGTATCAGAATATCAAACCATGGTGGTAACAACTAAAATACTGTGTTGATTTACCATTTGAGGCTCAGTCAAGACATTGTACACCTGGTTCCTTTCATGAGTTATTCTGTGCCCATGGTAATTGCTTGCTGGTGGAGGAAATGAAGGTGTCTTGGAGGATGCACAGTTTGCCCACCCATGTGCCATTCTATTCAGGAGTTTAGGCCCCCATTGGCAATTCTGTTCATTGAATTCTCTGTTGAACTGAATTTTCAGATTTTTGAAAATCCCCATCCATGCCAGTGAGCCCAGTTTGAGGACAAAACAAGTGACTTTGCTTTGGGATTTTTGCCATCTTCGTCTCTCCACAGGAAAGAGGAAAGGGAAGCTGTAACTCTCACATGGTATAGAAATAATTCCATGTGTGATATACCCCCAAGGAATGTCTCTATGTTGTATTATAACTTCATTTGGCTACAATGATATGAGCTCACTCTAGATCAAAATATCATGATATCATGAAGGAGAAACCCTGGTATCAGTCTCTGCCAATCTTTGAGAATTCCCCACAGAAATTTTCTCTCAATTTTCTGAGTAGACTTTGATTAGCTGTTAGGCCTAGTTGGTGCATTTTTGAAATGATACCTCAGTGCAGCTGTCACCTTCCAATTCCAAAGTAAACCTAGTAATTCTTTATCATGTTATTAAGGGAACTTGTGAAGAATGTGGTGGAAGGGAGGTGTTGAAACACATGCACACACACACACACACACACACACACACACACACGGCAGAGAGATAGCATGAAGGTAAGGCATTTGCCTTGCATGCAGAGGACAGTGGTTCGAATTCCGGCATCCCATATGGTCCACCAAGCCTGCCAGGAGTGATTTCTGAGTGTAGAGCCAGGAGTAACCCCTGAGTGCTGCCGGGTGTGACCCGCACCCCCCCAAAAAAAAAGAAAAAAAAAAAGAAAAACACACGCACACAAAAAATGGGACTAGATAAAATTAAAAAGCTTCTGAACAGCAAAGGAAAGTCAAACTACAATAAAAAGACACCAAAAAAAGACAAAAAATTTTAATATGATTTTTAGAGTTTTTCTTTAAACAAACATATTTTATATTAGATCCCAGTTATAATGAATAGATATAAATATTATCTGTTATCACAGACTTACTTTGTAATAATGGAAATTGCAAAGAGTTCTAGAAAGCTAAATCATTGTCATGTGTTTTAAGTAGGGTCAGGTTTGATATTAAAAAAAAAAAAGAATGTGGTGGTAGGGCTATTGATAAAATGAAAGAAAAGATGGTGATTCTGAATGTTCTTTCAAGTTCTTTCTCAACTTGAGCTTCTCAGCTTAACCCTCTACCAAGACTCTATTATTATCTCTAATGTTATCATTGTTTATAAAGCCTGGGTAGGAGACGTCTTAAAAAATCATTAACCTTCTAAGCATTTTGTATTTCTACTCTGTCTGAAACTGATTATAGAGTTTTGGCAGTTTCTACATAGAAGAATTCAGAAATGTGATCTCTCTCACTGATAGTGGTAAATGTGAACATAACTCTTTTTTTTTTTTTTTTTTTTTTTGGTTTTTGGGCCACACTCGGCGGTGCTCAGGGGTTACTCCTGGCTGTCTGCTCAGAAATAGCTCCTGGCAGGCACGAGGACCATATGGGACACCGGGATTCGAACCAACCACCTTTGGTCCTGGATTGGCTGCTTGCAAGGCAAACACCACTGTGCTATCTCCGGGCCCACATAACTCATTTCTTAAAAGTAATAAAATCTATGAAACTTAGGGGGAAGTATTAATTGCCAATTATGTGTTTTACAAAGTTATGTATACTTGGATTTTTTAACTTTTTTTTTTTTTTACTGATTGATTGATTGGTCTTTGGGCTACACTCTGTGGTGCCCAGGGGTTACTCCTGGCTCAGCACTCAGAAATCAGCCCTCGAAGGCTGAGGGACCATATAGTATTCTGGGAATAGAACTGGATCTTTTCCAGGTCTGGCACATGCAAGGCAATTGCCCTACCACTGTGCTATCTCTCGGCCCCCATACTTGGATTTTAGACATATAATATTTCAGGACCAATCCCACCACCTGACACTGATATTTCGAGAGTCAGTCCCTTGCCACCACCCCAGCCTCAGCCTGCCAGCATAACAGGCATCTTTTAGAATTTGGTTCTCTGGGTCTCATGATTTTATTTGTTGTTGACTCTGGATTGGATATTTTGGTCTGTCCTTTTTTAACACCACCAATGCATCTGAAATCCCTTGGCCCCTGACTGCCATTATTTCATATGTCTTTCTCTTCCCTCACTCAATTTCTTTCCTTTTCCATATCATAATCTGGGGCCTATGGTACTCTTAACAACGTTAATTAAAGCCATTGCACTTTTTCATGCTATTATTCTAAATACTACATAAGTGTTATCATCTTGTATTCATCTTTTTTCTTCTGGCTAACTTCATTTAACATAATATCTTCCAGTTCCAATTTATGATCTCTTTTTAATGTTTCCACGCACACCCCAATTTTATCCCCTAAAATAACTTGAACATTAGTAATAATGTGACCTGAGTTAATCCCGATGTTTCTGCTTGTCTTTTACTTTAGGTTTGAGCTTCTGAGACATAAAATCCAACAACCACTTGCATCAAATCCCCCAGAAGATCTCAGTCAGTGGCACAATATTTATTCAGGAACTCAATGGTTTCAGGAAGATAAGGGTCTTAACAGGTGAGATTATGAAAACACTATAAACAAATGTTGGCATTTCGTTTGGGGGCATGTTGACTAGTTCAAAGCACCCAATTGTGTTATCAAATATTCAATGAAACATAGTGGTTCCCTATCTGTGGCATTAGTCACCTATGGGCAACAGTCGGTACCTTGAATATTTGTCATCTTAAGTGCATGCTTCAAAATGAGCCTTTTGAAATCAAAAGTGAAGATGTTGAAACCTTAACCCTTGGTGTTTGCCACAATTCTTGCCAGACATGAGATGTTCACCGAGAACTTTGGAGCTGTTGAATGTGGACAGAGCTATAGAATTTTCAGTTTTATGTAAGATACTGTTTCTGGCAAATAAAGTGTTTGAAGGCAGATTGAGGTCTGCCAAAAATTATGGCATTAGACTTGTGGCTCAAAAGAACTCAATCTGGAGTTGCAGGAAGTAAAATAGGAACAAACAGGCAGGGCAGGTAAACATCGCTGTTTTGGGGTCAGGAGATCCATGCTAGATCTCATCCTGGACTCTGGCTCACTGTGTTACTTCTGTCACATCACTTACCTTCTCTAGGATTGACTTTTAATGTCTGTTAAATGTGAAGATGGGCAAAAATGAAGAAGTGGCAGGCAGATGAAGTCAAGGTTTGTCAAGTCAAGGCTCTGAGCATCAAACCCTAGCTCACTGCCTGACCGAAGTTGGGCCAAGGAGAGAAGATGCTCTGTGTCAAGGTGTGTGAGCTCCAGGCTGGCCCAGGGCTGGAGGCATCTGGGCCAAACTGACTCTGTCTCCAGGAAATGGGGAACACTGAAGGTTGTGTGGAAGTGTTTCCCCATCTTTATTCAAAGGAGACGCTATCTGAATAGAAAAACCATGGAAGCAGAAGAAAATTACTTTGTATGTGAGATGATCGCAGATGAGCATACCCATTTTATACAGGCTACATTCTGTGGTCCTCACATGTTCTTCACTGTTCCGCTTCATTGTTTGCCTGATCTCATGACCCTGTGGGATTATCTCTTCAGTTTCAGAGACAGATATGCCCTGGAAATTATTCTCGCTGACCTGGCACCACAGGACTGTAACAAGAAACAGAAGCTGGGTCTGATTTAGCCTTTTTTCCAAGGTTTCTGGCTTTGGGGGCTCTCAGCCCAACCTCACACACATGCACAAATATACACACATATACCACACACCATCATATAGAACACATATCATACAACACACATCTATACTCCATCTTGTATCACATACCACACAACACAGATATGTCACACATGTCATAACCACCATCACATGCTACACATAGTACCAATCATATTCCACATTTCCCAGGCACTATCACATACCACTTATATCCTACACCATACATATAAACAGGTATAACACAAACATAACACACAATATGCATGCCACACATGTACACAGAACACATATCACATACAACTCCCAAATACCACCATATACCATACACCCTACACCGTACTCACTATATGCCACATACATATCACATTCAGTATGCATGTCAGATGCATATACACAGCACATGCCACATGCCTCACATAGACAGCTCCTATGTGCCATTATGCATATCTAGTCTTTGTGTTCATTGGTCCATTGGAGTCAGCAACAGTCCCCAGCTCTCCCATAAACCATCTTGGAGATAAATGACTATGTGATCTGTAAATTCTAAGTTCTTAAAAAATAAAAAAATTTTCCCAAATAAATGTCCTAAACCGGCTGTCGCCTCAGCTACCTGCAGAATCTGCTTTGAAAATGTAATTTCTCTTGCTGGAATAAGTCAGATTAACCTTACAGTCACCAGGCTTGCTGTATAAATGTGCTCATGAGGTAAAAAGAAGTCAAAGTCAGCATCCTTGGCCAATCAATATATTTTGGTTCATTATGTTTTCATAGGGGGTAGGGAAAACCTACACCATTGTCCTCTGAAATGTGGCCATAACTTCAGCTAAGTATGGCATGGTGGGCCCAGAGAGATAGCACAGCAGCGTTTGCCTTGCAAGCAGCCAATCCAGGACCAAAGGTGGTTGGTTCGAATCCCAGTGTCCCATATGGTCCCCTGTGCCTGCCAGGAGCTATTTCTGAGCAGACAGCCAGGAGTAACCCCTGTGCACCTCCGAGTGTGGCCCAAAAACCCCCCCCCAAAAAAAAAAGTATGGCATGGTTTTCTCCAGTTTCTCTACATAGGCTCAGCAGAAGGCTGAGCAGATCAGAACCTTAATCCCGAAGGACACAGCAGATCCTTAATCCCAAAAGAACAGGAACAGATCCATAATTCCCACAGAATATGAACGCCAGGAACCTAAACTATTTATTTGGCTCTCAACAGCACCCCCACTGGGAGGGTCAAGGTGGGACAACAGGCAAAGAATAATCTTATGGAAATATTTTCATATACAACAAAGGTCCTTGATCCCCATAGAATACAGCAGATCCTCAGTCCCCACAAAAGACATCAACTCCTTAATCCCCACTGAACCAGTGTCAGATTCTTAATCCCAACAGAACACTGTGGCTTTGAGATGCACAGCTCATCTCCTGGCTGAATATTGTGCCTTTTGTGTAGAACCAGACACATGGAACTATGAGCTCAGACTGTCCATTTCTAATTTTTCTTCCTTAATAATTCTATGCAAAGTGGCCACATTATGGTTGTTGTGGGAACCATAACTTTGGGTTTCCTGACATTTTCATCCCTTGCCAAGACCAGGAGTATGTGCTATAGTTGTGTGATAGTGTCCAGATGAGTTAACAGGGCCTAACAGAGGGGCCGGGCCCTTGGTCATTGAAGTATCAATCCACCCTTGTAATTTTCAACACTTCCCTGGTTTCTGAGTAATCAGATAAGTCTGCTGAGAACACAGTGACAGATAACACACACACACACACACACACACACACACACACACACACACACACACACACCTTCTTGCCCTGGATTTAGTGAAGAAAAAAAAAGGGAGATGAAATAATAGGATCCTGATTCTATTTTAAAGGAAATATTGACATGTGGATTAATGTAATTTACCTACCATTAAATTTATCAGGGGGATATGTTCTAATTCCTTTTCATTTCAATTATTTATAAATTCTTAAAAACATCTTTTGCAATGACTGTCTGGAAAGAAAGTTTTATCTGAGTCCTTCAGAATCCACCAGTGATACTAATTTTTAATAAAAGTATGCAAAATTAGGGGCCAGAGTGATAGTGCAGCAGGTAAGGTGCTTGCCTTGCACACGACTGACCAGGGTCCAACATCCCATATGGTCCCAGGAGCCTTCCAAGAGTGATTCCTAAGCACAGATCCAGAAGAACCCCCCTGAGCACTGTTGAGTATAGCCCAGACACCAAAATAAATAAACAAAAAGCATGAAGAATTATTAAATATTTAATTCTTGGGGCTAGAATGATAGCACAGTGGGTAGGCATTTTGCCTTGCACACAGCCAACCTGGGACGCATTTGGGTGTGATCCTTGGTATCCTATATGGTTTCCCTATTCTGCCAGGAACAATTTCTGAGTGCAGAGCCAGGAATAACCCCTGAGTACTGCTGGGTGTGGCCCAAATCCAATTAATAACAACAACAACAATAATAATAATAATAATAATAATAATAAATATTCTGTTTTTTACAAAAATTTTTGGACACAATTGTTTCTAAGTCTAAATATTTTAACTAAATAGCTGTGAAGTCTGAATTGACCAATGTTTCCTTAAGTGACCAATAAAGAGAACTAGCACAATCCAGAGAGTGTATACAGTGGTTTTAGGGTCTCAGGGGACACTTAATATTCATTTGCTTAAAGAAGGTAGATTTACTGGGATGATTCTTTCTAAAACAGGGATGCAACCATTTTCACTTTTGTAGCCTGCAAACTGTAAACTAATGCAAGCCCTGACTGAGGCAGGACTTCCTGGGTGAGTCCAGAAATACACTTTCTGGGTGTATTTTAAAGACATTCCTTTTCATTCCCCTCCAATGACCAAGGAATGTGACCCCAATGTAAACCCCCCAACTTCTCTTCCTCCTCCTCCTTCTTTTCTTTTTCCCATTATCATCTATAAGGAGAGCCTTCCTCCCTGTATCCCAATGGCTGGGCATCCTGGAACTTTTTTTCTCCTGCTTACAAAGGATAAATTAATGACACCCTCTTTCCTCTGTGTGGACACAGTAAATTAGCTCTCATGATGGCAAAGTGGGGACTCTGCATCAACCCCTTTTCTGGGAGAGAGTCTTCTGGGCTGCCCTCCCCATTTCATTTAGGGATTTCTCTCTTTGCCATTGGGATCAGGAAACATCAGAGCAAAGGAAGGAAAGGGTGAGGAGGGTTTCTGATACTTGAAAAGCACTTAAGACCCTTCCCCCAGATCGGATGCAGATAGCAAGCTGGTGGGGTGCCAGGTTCTTAATTGCATCTTAAACAGGGCCTGACTAATCCTGACCACTTCAGAAGGCAATAAGAACAAGCTCCACTTTGTCATACAGTGGACTTTACTTAGCATGCATAATAAAATATTTGCCTAGCCTTGGTAAGGACCGTTGAGTGGATGTGGCAGCAAGGAAGAGGTCATGCAGTGGGGAGAGTTTGAGGAGACTCTGACTTTTGGGAGGGACAAGGGCATTGGGTGTTGGTTTGGGCTATAATGGAAATATATTGATGACTTCACAACACAACCTAGGTCTACATTCTAGGAGTTCAAGGTCCTGGTCTATACTAGCTTTGAGGATGTGGGTTCATCTTCCTGGTAGAGAGGACCCCACATCACTGTCAATGTTGGCAGCCAGATGGTCATTGAGAAGTAGAAATATACAGATGAATAGTTATAGCCCCTTCCTGTTAAATGCCATTGACACAGACATGGGGAGGTCTTGGAGCAATTCCAGTGGTGACAAGGTGGGAGAATGTAGCATATACCTGACCCAGAATGATTGCTGGGCCACTGGCACTAGGCACACTGCAGTCTGTTCATGAATTGAGTCATAAATGTGCCTGAAATGCAGTTGAGTACAGCCAGCCAAAGGGCCTTAATGTAACAAAAGCAAAAAAGAAAAATAGAATTTGCAGGGCTATGAGCCGCAAGGACAAGTGTTTAGCTTAGGGGCTAGGTCTTAAACTCATGCCAGCTTTCTGGTGTGGATACATATAATATTTCAGCATGTGGGAGAGCTGTATTAGGCTAAAAGGGACTTTCTGTTCTCTCTGAAACTGTTTAGAAGGTCTGAAATAATCTCAAAATACTTTTAAGGGCAGGAGAAACAGTACAGGAAATAATGTACTTGAAGAACCAAGGGATGACCAGAAAGAATAAGAGAAAAACTTGGAGTCAGGTATTGTGATCTGACCAATATCCCTGGAGATGTAGCCAAGAGTTAGGGATCAAAACATATGAATGTGTCCCCAGATGATGAGAAAGATATGATTTCTAACATCCCTGATGAAAGGTTCTGATTTATCAAAAGAAAATTCCACCTGCTAGAATAAATTTAGATTATTCTCTAAATAGTTGATAATAAAAGAATAGTGAGGAGGGGTCTTGGTTTGTACAAAGCTGAAACAGGTTTGATTCCAAATCCTATATGGTATATGGTCCCCCAAGCACAGCCATAAATGATTCCTGAGTGCAGAGCCAGGAATAACCTCTGAGCCTCTCTAGGTATGACACCTCCCCAAACAAACAAACAAACAAACAAACAAAACCTCACAATGTTGGTAAACTTACCTCCTTTGGGGTAAGGAAAACTGGTTTACATCTAAAATCTGATGTTCTTGTGACCCAAGAATAACTTTCTTGACTTGTGTTGATCAGCAGCATGAATTTGCCTGAATCCTGCATGTGGTAGCCACTGGGTCTGAACAAGGACATTTGCCATCATGAATTACATCCCACAAGATTATGCTGATTTATGCACTGATTCACTCCCTTATTTCCCCAAAAGCCTCCTCAGCTCTAGGGTTTCAGTCAGGTTACCAGTTTCTAATGACCAGCAAGCTCCCCTGAGATCTAAGCCACCCCGTAACTGGCTGGAGGTCCATGAATTGATGCTGACGATGACTCTGAAGGGAAATCTCACATTTCGGGGCAGAGATGGATTCCCAAAAACAGTTCACTTGCCTTCATCTCCCTTGTCCTCTCTCCATGTCACCCTCTTCAGTAAAGTCACCTCAAAAGCCAGGGCATTAGAATGTCCTGATCCTCCCACACCTGACATTTGAATGTTTTTTTTCCTCAGGATCAGCTGTGGGATTTTCACAGCCCGGCCCTCAGGGTGATAATCGCGCGCCTGAAGTAAGTGCTTATAAAAACTGACAAACCTAATCGATCGGCGGCAGCTCGCTGAAGTTTCATTACCTCGGTAATCGGAACCTCTGACCTGAGCCTTGTCGGTAATGCAATCTGCTGTTATTCCCATTCATACCTTCGAAATTTCTCAGCTAACTATTTGTGAGCACAAAGGTTAACTCTCAGAAGAGGGTCGGTCTGCAAAAGCCTGTCTTATTCGCGTTGCCTTCCCGGGTGCAACTTTCATCCTAAGTGAATTAACGAGTCCCCTTCTACAAAGGGACATCTTGATTCTGCTCTTCTCCGCGAACCCATTAAAATCTGTTCCTTGCAAGCGACAATACAATGCAAGGCATTTGCCTTGCATGCAGCCAACCCAGGGTTCCATTCCAGAACTCTATATGGTCAGGAATGATCCATGACTACAAAGCACAGAGTCCTGAGCACTAGCAGGTGTGGCCCCAAACTTCTCCCCCACCCCAAAAGAAAATTCTGGGCATAATTGGGCAAGGCCTTCAGGACCTACTTGCACTGAGATTTTACTATGTGTAATTTTACTGCATTGATTCCCTCAGTTATTTTCCTCTTTAGTCTCTGAAGTTAAACATTTTAATCGTCCTTTTTTCTGCTTTAGAAATAGTTTAAATTGTTTTATGTTTTTTTATGTCAGCAAGATACCTTTATCTTTCTGCCCGTTTTTTGTGACTCACACTGCATTATGGAAGTGCTTTTCAAAAAGCCTTAGTACTTCTAGTTTTGTTGTTTTTTGGGACCAAACCCAGGTAGTCTCAACACTGACTCCTAGCTCTGCCCAGGGATCATGCCTAGTGAGGCTTAGGGAACCGTATAGGATGGGAGTTGAACCCAGATCAGTTACTTTCTAAGGCAAGTTTCCTGTTCGTTGTACTATTGTTCTAGTCCCCATTCTGTTATTTTTTTAAAGAATGATATAAAAATATTTCCTAAAATTTTTCACACATTCCCATTGAAGACACACAAAAGAAAAATTCTGCCAGTAGAGATACTAAAATAACTTCTTTATGTGATAAAACTGTGGTAATTATGCTTTCCTTGCTACCAAAAGATAAATGTCATCAAACCCAGCTCCTGCTGAAATATAGGAAGGGTGAGACTTCCTTAGCCCCTCAGATCATCACTTCTGTATCTCCCAGATTTCTTCTCTTAAATGTAAATTCGAGTCTGCAACCTCTAAAGTTGTGACACACTAGTGAGCTGAAGTTTTTCCATCTGTTCCCCAGTTTACTGACTTGGGAAAAGCCCAGCGAAGTTTCCAACATTTTCTTGGACTTTGAGAAGAGGATGCACCTTTATGCAGATATTAATTATGGACTTCTTCAGAAAATCAGAAATATGAAGAAAGAATGAGTTTTCATTATATATCTGTGCTTTCTACTCTCCATTATATGTTTAAATAAATGGAAAATAAAAAAAAGACAATTCAAAGCAGAAATCTGTTGCTCAGAGATGTCTCCTATTTCTGGTTTCAGAGCCTTCCTATCCTGAAATAAGGCACCAAGGGGACAGACTTACCATCTTTTCCTGTCTTTTTGGAATGAATGGATTCTGCTCTATTTGAGAGGGATGGCAATATGGTATTTATCTGAGAATGGCATTTAAGAGAATTTCATCCAAATATTGGCTAGCATTGCTCATTTTGGACTTATAGTATCAGTCCTAACAGTTCTCATATATATGCAAGGCATTTTAATCAGAACATTTAATAGCCCAAGAAAAAATTATATGTATTTTAAAAGTAGAATTTGAAAGCACTTCATAAATACTGTTATATTTAGGACTTGAACTTCTAGCCAGCCTGCTAGCTTAATGTTGAATGCAATATGAAATTCAAATCTAGAATACTTTCCATTATATTAGCTGATACAAATTAATGAGTAATAACATTTGAAGGCAGTTGAAAATATTTCTGACAGAAGGCATATCTATCATTAATAATAACAACACTGTCTTTATTGGACTTGACTAATATTTTCATTTGGGAAAATAGGGATGGACATCAATAGCCAGTTGCCATAAATGTCAGTTCAATCCATTAATTAAAGTGCTTATATTTTGGGACATCAGGAAATATATACTTCTCAATCCCTAGAGATTTCCAAGTTATGGTTGAGTTTAGAACACCTTGAGGGTTTGGAGCACCAACATCTCTGCACTCAAAATAAACTAAAACAAATAATAAGAAAAAGGAAAGTTGTACTGTTTTCCAAACTGAATTTCTTTGGGGAGAAGGCTCTTTTATTTGGCCCACACCAGGCAGTGCTCAGGGCTTACTCCTGACTCTATACTCAGGAATTACTCCTGGCGGTGCTCAGGGGATCATATAAAATGTAGGGATCAAACCTGAGTTGGCTATGACTAAGGCCAGTGCCCTACCTTCTGTACTATCTATTTCTCCAGCCCTGGTTGAATTGCTTTTCCTGGCCATTTGCTCAGATCTCATGGGTCAGTGAACATGTGACTCAAAGACCATCCAGAGAAATGTCACAGAGGGTCCTCTGAGTACCAACAGAAGAAGATCCCTAAGTACTGCTGGGTTTATCCCCCAAATCTCAATAGAGGAATAAACTTAAAATAAAATACCCAGCCTAGAAATGAAGGAAGTGGCGATGCCTAAAGGGGTGTCTGTCATAGGAAGGTCTCTGAGTGTCCAAAGACGAGCACGTCCAGTCTTGATCCTGAGCTCTCAAGCTGACCCTCATCTGAGGCCTTGTGCTGAGTTTGGAGCTGTGCTCACACGAAGACATGGAATATTTACAACAAGCAGCATCAGTACTGGAGAGAAATGAGCAGCAGGGAATGCTCCTGCCTTGAATGAAGCTGAATCAAATTCTAACTTCATAACACAAAAGATCCCCTGTGTCTCCTGAGCATCATCAGGAGTGCTCCGTGAGTACAAAGTCAGCAATTAAGCCCTGAGTGTGGCCTCAAAACCCAAACAAAAACAAACAAGAAACATAGATTTTGAAGAATTTGCTCTCTAAAGCACTCCTTTCAGGAAGGCAGCTGACCAGAAAGGGGAGGTAGATTTTCTACCCTAGTGAAATATCATCTCCACTGCCCTACCAAGGAGGAAGAAGCCAAGAAAGCCACTTGTGCATCTGAAATGTGTTGGGAATGGTCTTTCTCATCTTTTTGGCTTTATAAAGTCTCATTATAAGCATTATAATATCATTACTTCCTAAGCTCATGTTCCAGGTCATTTGCAGAGCACTTGAAGTGTGGGACCCATTCCCCTTTCTGCTGCCAAAGGTTGACACCTTTTGTTTATGAAAGAGGATGGATCACAAGGACGATTTTTTCCACGAGTTAAGATGAGTTCTTAGGATAAAAATAGGTCTTTGCATCCTCATTTCTGACATGCTTGAATAATTGTGTAATTTAACGCCAAGCAAGATTTTTTTCCTCCCTAATGCTAGATTTCATCATTACCTATGGTAATCAACATTCAAAATCATTTACATAATGACAATATTGCATTATTGCTTCCTATTGCTAGAGTTACAAGCTAGTAACATCAAATGATTTGTCACGTTCCACCAGCCTCAATGTCTCTGGGTTTTTTTCTTTTTTCTTTCTTTTTTTTTTTTTTTTTTTGCTTAAAGAGCACATTTTCACTCCCTTGATTTCCCCCAATCCCACCCCAGGAGGGATAGCGTGAAGGGATGGGAAAAGGGACAGATAATAGATCTGTGTTTGTGGTGCCAATGGGCGAATAATTTATCATCATTTCCCACTGATCACATAGGATTGAAGATTAGCACCAGGCTGGTGGCACAGCGCCTTTGACCACCCATTCTTGGGGTTTCTAACTGAGAATATAATAAGCCAATTTACAGAGGCCGACAGATTGTGACAACTTCATCAGAGGACAGCAGATAAGCGAAAGACCCTCGGAAAACCTGAGCCCTCGCCTGCACTTGGATTAGCAAGTGCTTTTGCAGGGACAGCTGGAGTTGATTCAGTTTCTCCTTTTAATTCTAGAGCCTCAGGGCATGCATCTTCCAGAAGTTGTCACAGTCCATGTCACAGCTGTCCGAGTCATCTGGACGTCTCCCACAGACCCAAATCGTCTTGTCACAGAATATTCTGACCATGGAAATGATGATGAGAGATGTTTTTCCCTTCACTGTCTCCGGTAGTCAGGTCAGAACACTGGATATGGGTGGTAAAGCTTGTGGGGGAGACATCTTCCCTGGGTTGTGTGGCTCTGAGTGGGTCATTTCTGCCTCGGACCAAAAAGAGGGGAATTGATCAGGATTCAGTATGTTTCCTGTGGCCACCACAATAGTCCCAGAGAGATGCTAATAGTGATATGGAATGAGAGAATGGCGAGGAGGGTTTCTTGCTGCCAAGGCAAAGAGCATCACGCCTTTGCAGTCAACCATGCCAAGCAATTTGCCTTTTTTCCTGATTTTCTTCCTGATAGCTAAACAGAACCAGCTTACTAATGTTTTGAAATTCTCTGGACATTGGTGGCAGGAAAGTTAACTGGTAAAGGGTGGTGTAAATTTGATGACTAAAATCTAACTATAAACATTTTTGTAAACATGGTGCTTAAATAAAACTTTATTAATGAAAAAAAGAAATTCTCTGGACACCTAGACTTCCTCATTCCTGGCCTTTTGGTCATTTGACTTCAGTGAGACATAGATTCTTATCCAATGGCCCCAAGCCTACTTTGTAAGGGCAGAGGCCTTAGTGACTTAAAATGATCTACCCACCTCTAGCATTCTGGGTGTATGAACAAGAAAGACTTATTGGACAGCTGGCAGACAAAAAAGGACCTCAATTTTCACTGTTGCTAGAAAAAACATATACAGTAACTGTTTATCAAATGCTTTAAAGGCCCTCCCTCATTTTTGTCAGAACAGTTGTTTCAGGTGGGTTTTTGATTTAGGATTTGGGGGTTATGCCTTGTGTATATTTTTTAAATCTGACAAAATGAAATATCTTTAAGATCTAGTACCCTAAAATTAGACAAAAAATAGAGGTCGGTATAGCATGTAAAACCAAATAATGCTAAAATTTTCTTGGGAACCTAAGGCAATTAAAAATATTACCAAACAAGATGTGAAAATAAATAAATAAATAAATAATGTTTTAGATGCCCAGTTATTTATTTTTGAGGCTGAACTTACTGTTTTTCCTAAAGTCTTATACTTTTGAAATTCTTAAGAACTCTGTAAATAATTTCCAGAAAATATTGAATACAAGAATGTAATATAGCCTGAGAGTCTCCTTACTGACTCTGCAATACAGTGCCACACCTCTGAGTTTTGGGCCCAGTTCTCCTCACACATGAAGGAGAAATTGAGTCATCAGCCAAGAGCAACCAATATTTAGTATCTCCTACCTTTGGCTTCCAAAAACAGACAAAAGGAAGAGCTGTTTGATGACAGTAGAGATCATGTCCAAGAAGCCCTTCAGTGACCTTAGCATGGCTCATGTGACATTAGAGAAAAGCCAGGGATACATGGTTCCATAGATCCAATTACCAAGCAGAAATCATGTTCAGAGTAAGTAGTGAACTGCTTGATGAACAAGGTTCACTGGGACTTGAGGGGAGGCTTGCTCTGTGTCTGAGGCCCTCGTGGGGGAAAGTTGGCTTCAGTTTAGGAAAAACAGCTGATTTCTTTGCTTTTTCATGAGACAAAGCATAGACAAGTAAGGAATATCCTCAGCACTGTGTAGAGAGGAAGGAGAATGTGCCCTTTTCCTGATTATTCTATTTGGAAAGGCTTCACATAGGCTTACAGGTCTACAGGATTAGGACTTCATTGAGGCATTTCTGACGGGCTTGGAGACAAGAAACAAAGACAAAAGATCCAACCAGAATCCAAGACTTTGTGTTGCCATGAATGACTAAGCAGTACTCTTTGTTTATAACATTTTTGTGACACTCCCCAGTCCAGAGAATTGCCCTTGTAATAGTTGTTGCAGAACATGTCACGAGCTGATCTCTCCGGTTTTCATTCCCCCTGTCAGAGGTGACTTCCTCTCATGTACAATTTATCACTAATTAGCACGTCTGCTACCATAGCATGAAGGATTGCAGTTTTACCCCTCTGCGACATGACCACTGACTTCAGGCAGAAAAGGAATTATTTCCTCCATCCCTTTATAAAGAGACCCATCATTTCAGGTCTGAATTCCATGTCCTCTCTGGTGCAAATATGAAATATAGTGAGGCTTTACATGCATTTGACAATCACCATAAAACAGCAAAGGTTCCCACCTTTTTTTGGCCCTACCACCCATTTTTTGGAAAACAAAACAAACAAAGAAAAAAACAACCAAAGAAATCAGAATTTCACTCTGTGCTACCTTGAAAAATCTACCATCTTTAGATAAACAAACAGAAAGTTATCTCCAGTCTAATCTGGGCTTATCATCCACCCTTCATCCAGTTGTTTCAGTGCCATGAGTGGGGTGATAATGTCCACGGTAGGATACAGTGCTCCTTAGAATGATTACAGTTTTGTACATGTGCACCAGAGATGGAAACCTGAACTACATTTCTCCAAAATCTAAATGAATGTTTTCTAGAGAAACACTTTTTTTTTTTTTTTTTGGTTTTTGGGTCACAACCGGCCTTGCTCAGGGATTACTCCTGGCTGTCTGCTCAGAAATAGCTCCTGGCAGGCACGGGGGACCATATGGGACTCCGGGATTCGAACCAACCACCTTTGGTCCTGCATCGGCTGCTTGCAAGGCAAACGCCGCTGTGCTATCTCTCCGGGCCCTAGAGAAACACTTTTATACCCCTACATTCAGAACTTAAAGCTCTGTATAATGAGAAAGTCCAGATGAAATTTCTCAAGATATTTTCAGCTTTATTGTTCTTTGAAATCTCAGACCCAAAATTTTTAAACTAATGAGAAGAGTTTTAAGGGCCCAATGCAATTAATTCTGCCAAGACCCTCCATAATATTTGGCACACATTATTTTCATAGTGAATTCAGTTGCATTGTTTTTGTTTTCTCTCATAATACATTTTATATTCAAAATTACCAAATATGGGTGATGTTTGTTGACATTCATTGTTATGAAAAATATATTTTAGGCTCAACTGCCTTTTTTGTTGCACTCTACATGGTTTTATTGAATTTAGAGTGGAAGGAGTTGAGGGATTTTTAATGTCTCAGCAACATCATCACCAAATACTCTAGCATAAAAGTCATACAACTTAAAGAACATAATCAGAACATGTCTTTATTTTCAACCATGCCTCAGGAATCCTGTCACCTCAGTATTCAATGAAATGCAGGCGATTACTCACATAAAAGTACCGTGTAAGATCTATCTCAGATTGGGACCAGAGAGATAGCACAGCTGTAGGGCATTTACCTTGCATTCGGTTAACTGAGAGAGACCCAGTTAATTCCTGGCATCCCAGATGGTCCCTCAGCCTGCTAGGGGTGGTTTCTGAGTACAGAGCCAAGAGTGACCCCTGAGCACCATTGGGTGTAGCACAGAAATCAATCAATGAATCAATGAATTAATAAAGTAAAAAAAAAAAAAGAACTATTCCAGGCTGGCCTCTTTTCATCATTTATGTCTTAGATGTTAACAGCAAATTAACAGTGGGAAGGAGTTTAGCTCAATGAGAGCACTGGGGTGCGTGTGGCTGAGGGTCCCCTCATTTGTCTCCCCCTCCTCTGCCCATTGAGGTGTTCCTTTTGTGTTAATAATGCTCGATGAGCTTGATTTCTAATATTTTGTTATTCCACCCTCCCCCCATTTTTATTCACATTAGGTGGCAGAATTAAAGGGGTGAATGATGATTTTCTTCTGTGATTAAGGGGAAAAGACAATTGCAGCTGGAACAAATGGATCTCAAATAGCTGGGCCATATTGGAGGGCTTCTTGAGCCTCATTTTTCTTCCATTAGACATTAGCATTTGGGCTATTTGTTGTAAAATGTCAAGACTTCCCGAAGATATCATCATTACACTACCTAGTTATAGATCTAGAGAGCCAGTCGCAACGATAACCCATTATGCTGGACGACTGTCACCTCACCATCTCCCTCTCCCTACTTGAGCTCCAAGGAGATTAATTTGTCTGTCTCCTTCAGCATGGTTGGGACCAGAAATTTTCACATCACCATTTTCAACACTAAATTGATTATCCTGGTCTCACTTCTCTCTCCTCTGAGCCTGTCCCTCTGGAGTCAATTAACATCAAAATTTAATTGTCGTGAAACCCCAAAGGCTCTTGAGGACCATGAGAAATTCCAAAGGAATGAGAGTGGGTGGGATTCAGACCCTGCTTCCCTGTTCTTAGAAAAATTCTTGGCCTTCTTCTTCCCTAAACTGTTTGCAGGTTGGAGTCTGTGCAAGCCATGCATGTGGCAGAAGTGACAAAACCCATGGTGTCATGTCAGAGAATATTGCAGACCACATGTCAAATCTGTGGCATTACTTCAAGATACGTATTAACATTTTTGTTCTGTCTGAGGCCTTTGGTCATAAGTAATGGGTTTCTTCCCCACCATGCCCAGCTCATTGAGTAAGTGTAGACACACTATGTTACAATACAAGTGTCACAATTTGCTTCTTCCCTAGTGGCAGGCTTGATATTGGCTGAACACATGCCCTAGAATCTCTGTTTACACTTATCTGATTTCTGGCCCACTTCTCATTACTTAATAATCTGTGAACTAATGCTTGAATACTTGAAAGGGTTTATTTCAATATGTCCTTAGGGGAATCCTTTTTTGAAGGTAAGAAGATAATTGTAATTAGAATGCTAGCTTCTAACTTAACCTCTATGAAAAAAATACTAATATAGATGAGTATGTATGTATATATCATAGAACCCTAACATAGAAAAGCCTGTTAAACAAATTAAAGGAGAGATAATCTTCAGGATAACCATGCAATTTTTTTCAGACAAATGGGAAATTTTTGTCTGCATTATTTGTGTCTAAAAAAATGCAATTTTCAAGTGAGTATCTAAAATTTAAATTTGCAAAAATAATAATGATTAAAAAAAGATTCACTCTTGGCCCCAGAGTATGGTGATAAGGAAAGATAGAATAGAAAATGGAATTAGACAAATGAGAAATAATAGGGATAGGGCTCGAGAGGCACCAAGTACATCAGTGGTGCTAAAGAAGGACAGAACTAAATATCCAAACCACAGAGTCAACAACACTGATATCTGAACTTTAGCCAGAAACTTATAAAATGGCCTGTTAGGATGGCAGCTGGGAGAAGGAGGGATGGGAAGGAACCTGGGAACATTGGTAGTGAGAAGTTGACACAGCTGATGAGATTGGTGCTGGGCATTATATAAAAATGCAACGAGCAGAGGCTGAAGTGATAGCACATTGGTAGGCAATTTGCCTTGCACACATCTGCCCAGGACAGACCTTGGTTCAATCCCAGGCATCCCATAGGGTCCCCTGAGCCAGGAGTGATTTCTTAGCACATAGCCAGGAGTAACCTCCTGAGTGTCACCAGGTGTGGCCCAAAAAACAAACAAAAAAATGCAATGAACAATAACTTTGTAATGGAAGGAAGGAAGGAAGGAAGGAAGGAAGGAAGGAAGGAAGGAAGGAAGGAAGGAAGGAAGGAAGGAAGGAGGGAGAGAGGGAGGAGAGAGATGGAGGGAGGAGAGAGAGGGAGAAAGAAAGAAAGAAAGAAAGAAAGAAAGAAAGAAAGAAAGAAAGAAAGAAAGAAAGAAAGAAAGAAAGAAAGAAAAGAAAGAAAGAAAGAAAGGAAAAAGAAAGAAAGAAGATAGAAAGAAAGAAAGAAAGAAAGAAAGAAAGAAAGGAAAAGAGAGAGAGAGAAGAAAGAAAGAAAGAAAGAAAGAAAGAAAGAAAGAAAGAAGAAAGAAAGAAAGAAAGAAAGAAAGAAAGAAAGAAAGAAAGAAAGAAAGAAAGAAAGAAAGAAAGAAAAGAAAGAAAGAAAGAAAGAAAGAAAGAAAGAAAGAAAGAAAGAAAGAAAGAAAGAAAGAAAGAAAGAAAGAAAGAAAGAAAGAAAGAAAGAAAGAAAGAAAGAAAGAAAGAAAGAAGAAAGAAAGAAAGAAAGAAAGAAAGAAAGAAAGAAAGAAAGAAAGAAAGAAAGAAAGAAAGAAAGAAAGAAAGAAAGAAAGAAAGAAAGAAAGAAAGAAGAGAAAGAAAGAAAGAAAGAAAGAAAGAAAGAAAGAAAGAAAGAAAGAAAGAAAGAAAGAAAGAAAGAAAGAAAGAAAGAAAGAAAGAAAGAAAGAAAGAAAGAAAGAAAGAAAGAAAGAAAAAGGAAGGAAGGAAGGACGGAAGGAAGAAAGAAAGAAATATCTATCAACTAAAAAAGACACAACAAGCCAACAATAGATAATGATTCCTTATCCTCCTTTAAATCAGGGTTCAAGAAGAAAAAGCATACATTTGTCATCATCTATTTTCTCCAGTCACATATATCAGCTTTCACTTTATAAACACACATATAACACATGCATACACACATACACATAGACACACACATACACATACTGTTCCAAATAACCTATGTTATAAAACCTTTTAATACTGAATGATTCCTGTAAAGCATCATTCCTATAGAGCATCCTGTAAAGTTTCTAAAGAAAATTTTTTTTTCATTTGGGACACTATTGATAAAAATAATTAGAAAATCCAAACTAATTGGATTCCGAGCCCTCTAGGGTACAGATCAGATCTTGTCTACCTTGTCTTCTTGGAGGCATCTATCAAACACATAGTAGATACTCATCTAATTTCAAATGGTCTCATTAATTGATAAAACCCCTCCACAGATTTCTTCACCCATGCACGGAATTGACTTCTGTGAAGAGCAGAAATGAGCATGAAAGGAATCGGTGAACCTTATTGATTATTTCAGCACACACATCTATGGCTATAATAATAGAAGAGGGGATCGTTATGCAATCCAAAGGCATGGTCCTCAGTTTCCCAAGTTCTCACTCACTGTAGCAGACATTGCTCTATAGAAATGGTGGTAAAAGTCAGACAAAGAGCCCAAATGGGCTGAGAACTTGGAGTTCCATCTCTGACACCATATGTCCTCATAGTGCCTGTGGAAATGACCCCCCCAAAATCAAGATTTAAGTAGCCCTTGATGGCCACTGGTGGTGGTCAAAAAAAAAAAAACAAAAGGAAATACTTATTGAACATTTCTTACAAAATTGTATATGTGTTTAGAATATGCAATAAGAGTACAAAGAAAGAAATATAAAAAAAGACAAATAATTTGAATTATCAATAAAGGAACCATGGAAGGTGCCACATTGAAGTCCAGTCCTAAAGAACTCAATTGACTTATATTTGGGGGTGCAGAGATGTCTTATTCCTTGTCTCTTATGACCCCCATAAATAGCAAGCTTGATAACTATCATTGATAAACAAACCTTGGCTTATAAAATCTTACTTTTCTAAAATTAATCTATCAGAGCAGTGATACTTCCGAAGCAAGACTTAAAGAAATAGGTATAGGTTGCCAAGCTGTTCAACAAAATTAACCAATCCCCTACTCAGTTAGCCTCCTGCGAGAGTGTTATTGTTTGTATAATTTCATTATTCTCCTGGCAATGCAGACTTTGTTGGTTCTGTTTCTATTTTTGGTCTCAGACAATCTCTTCTCTATTAGCAACATGCAAAATGAGAGGTGAAATATTAGTAGATAAAATAGCCAGACTGGTTTAACACTAGTAGCAACCCAAAGATCTTGGTTTTGAATGAGGCATCTAATTTCTCAAACTCCTTGTTTGTGGGAAGGACAGTCAATGAAAATTGGCTTTTTCACGTGGTCTAGTAACACATATGCATGGCCCCCAATTTCTGTCTATATATGCATAACTTACTTGCACTAACTCATCTCTCAGCTTGGCCTTAAAACTTCTGAATCTCTTTCTTATTATACCTACATGAAAGATGCCTGGGGCATATAGGAGTAGGGAGAACAGATGAACCCTTCTAGCTCTATGAGCTGCTCTTTCTGAAACAACTGGCTCTGCTTTGACATGGCAGTTTCCATACTTGTTATATTATCATCCACTCTCCCGTGTCCCCCAGGAATACTAACTACTGATCGATCGCCCGGACATGTCTGGCCGTGGCCTAGACATGCCCTAGGTAGTTCATTTATTTGCCTTGGTGGATTTGCTAGAGTGGAATTTAATCAATAGCTAATTCATTAATTCTGGCCCTCCAGAACATCGAGGCTCTGCAGGATGAGGATCACCAGCTGGCTCTGGCTGGAATGAAATATGACAAACATGCCAACCTCACACCTCCCCTGAGTCTGGACTGCCTGAGGGACTGGCTTATTTATTCCCCCTATAAGTGAATGAGCTAAGAACATAACATACCCAATGAGGAGCTTGTTACAACTTGACTCAGAAGCCAAAAATATGGGATTTCCCAGCATGAGGCTTGAAAACACAAGAATGGGACTCTTTCTTTGCCTTTAACTGGACCCATGACAGTAATTGGCTCTGCCCATCCATTTGGAGCTGGGTTATTGATGGGAAGCAGAGGAGTGGTATCTTGATAACATTCACAAAAAGAGTTGGAGGGGCCGGAGCATGGCACAACTGTAGGGTGTTTGCCTTGCAGGTGGCTGACCTAGGATGGACCACAGTTCAATTCCCCAGCATCCCATATGGTCCCCTGAGCCAGGAGTGATTTCTGAGCACATAGCTAGGAGTAACCCCTGAGCATCACCGATTGTGGACCAAAACAAACAAACAAAAAAGAGTTGGAGAATTTTCCTCCAGTCCTGAATGACATAAATGATGCTGCCTACATGCCAACTTAAACATCTTTATAACAGCCAAGGTTATTCATCTGTTCATCGAAGCAATGAAAGTCAAGACACAGACATCAATTATAAGTTCTCCTCTGTTTTCAAGTGACTTAACCCGGGCTGTTTTGTGGCACAAGAGGTCATCATTTATGGAAAATGTGTTTTCCCTCTTCTCATTTGGAGCCCACCAAATATAAGGAGATAGTTGAGGCATCTTTTAAAAAAATATACTAATGCATATCAAAGCAATCTTTTCTCTCCTTATGTTATCCTCCCTGATTTTTTTAGTTACTCATAGTGGATACCAAAAGTAATCATAGTACAATCTTGTAGAAAACCTAAAATACTCTGTGTTTCATTTTGTGTTTCATTTTTTCCGTAAGAAAAATGTTGGATTATCCATACCAACTATGACACCCTTTATCTCTTCTTATGAACATCCTCTCTGGGCTATCTAGACAGTGAAATGGAACCAGCTTTCAACCAAGACTGAAACCTTCTGCTTGCTCTTCAAAGAATAGGGAAAACCTGAATGAATTCTCAGAATTATTTTTGATAATGTACAGAGCCAATCTTGATCTGACCTCATTAGATATTAAACTTTGACTTAAAACTCTACCATTGCTACTTCTATTTTCCCTGCTTCCCTCTTTTTCACAAACTCTGTCTGACTTGTTTGCCTCCTCTATTTGTCCCAGAAGTGATGGGACAAGAAAGCCCATGTATATCTCTTGGCAACTCTGATTCTTCCTCCTAGCTCATTGCAATCTCTGTATTGTCCCCCACTCTCTGAGCCTGGATTATCCTTTCTTTATTATTATTAGTTACATTTCACATCCTTTCATTGGTTCTGTGAGTAGCCAATTGAAGACATGATCTGGTGAGGGAATTTGGATGTTCTTGGTCCTGTTTCACATCATCCTGATTTCACACATCACTTGCATTACCTCAACCCAAAGAAGTTTATTTTGTCTAACTCACTTGTCCAGATCCCTATTTTGGGGGGGTCTTGGGGGTCGCACCCAGCAGTGATCAGGGGTTACTCCTGGACCTACGCTCAGAAATCACTCCTGGCAGGCTCGAGGGGACCATATGGGATGCTGGGATTCGAACCACCATCCTTCTTTATGCAAGGCAAATGCTCTACCTCCATGCTATCTCTCCGGCCCAATCCCTTTATCTGTTCTCTTATCATTATCCTTGTAGAATCAAAACTTATTTATTTGCATTTATTTTACCCCCAAGCTTTTAGCAAATTTTCTTTGAAAGCATCTTTTGTCCATTTTCTTCACAACTACTTCTCTCCATACATTCATTATTTAACTTTATGGAACCAGTTTGTGTATCTGTCTTAATTAAAAGAGGTGCAAGAAAAATCTTTGTATCATCTACTACTAGTCAGATATTTTACTAAGGTAGCTTTAATTTCCACTCCCAGCCCTCTAGTAACTAATTTCTGGATAAATAAACCCTCAACAGATCCATTTGATAACTCAGACTACTTCTATACAAACACCCAACCTTTAGTTGTCTCATCTCTAGAAAGTGCTTCAGTTATTTTCCCCAACGATTTTCTTTCTATGGTTCTAAAATATTACATTTTGCTTTTCAACCTTAAAGTAATATATATACATATACATATATATAATGTACATATTTCTCAGAGAGGTCTTTAATTTCAAATTATTTCTCACAATCACTGTATTGGTGTAGATACATTGAGAAGTGTTAAATCTACCTCTTTTCTCTGATCATTTACACTGCTGTCCCATCTAAAATGCAAGGGCAAAATTCTGTGTTCACAAATAAAAAACTACAATGGATGATACTCCCCCTAGTAATTTTAGAGTTTACTAGGCCACCAGTTTGTGTGAATATGTCAGATACTTGAATGCTAGCACTTCAATGTGTAATGAGTACAATAGAAGATCAGAAGAATGAGAAATTAATTTTGAGAGATGGGGAAAGACTTTGACTAATTCTGATGCTGAGACAAGCCACCTATGAAACTTCTCTCAGGGATGACGTTAATTTCCTATCTACAGAGACCATAATAAGGGAGTGTGTTATGTTTGTACCCCAAGAAAATGAACTAATAACTTTTTAGAAGTCTATTAAAATGTCAAGGTTTATCTTGACGGCTTCTTTTTTAATGTAAATGTTTGGGCTTAATTGAATTCCTAATAGGCACTGTCACTTGAAATTGTGATAGGGGACTATAATTTGACTTCACATGAAAGGCCAAGCAAAAATGTTTCTGTTGGAAACAGCAGGAACATGGTCAACAGAAGCTGCCATGAGATTTTTATTAGATGATCTTTGATCACTTTCCCAGAATACCTCCTGGATAAGTTTATGTTATAAAAACTTTTTCTGCAACCAATTTGTTTCCTGTGATTGGAAATTCTGGATTTTTTGTAAAGGTTAATGGAGAATGACAGAGTTTCACCTTTGTTTTTAGAAAATAAGAACAAAAATAATTATTCTGTTACACTTGTCTAGTGGCTTTGAAATGGAGGATTTTCCTTCACATGTTAAAGTATAGGGTTATATCACATTCAAATGTCTGGGGCCTAATTTAAAACTTTAATTTCTTCTTATAGAACTTTTATGTATTATATTATATACAGCTATGAAAATGTTTGGCTGTGTTACTTAGGCTATATTATTCTGGCTAATAAATACCCTCCGCACTATACCTGTGAAGAATTAAAGCATTTATAACATCAGCCTGAGAGGAAAGTGGTTTTACTCAGAGATGACAACTCTGTGAATGACTTTATGTTCAGCTTCCCTCCCTACAACAAACAAACTATTAATAGCTTCTGAAAAAGCAGGGAAATGTTGGTTAGATGTTATGTCTCATTGTGTACTTAACCTCCCACCCCCAAAAGTAGACTAATGCTTAGAATAAAATTAAGCCTCAATTTTTAAAACTCAAATATCTCAGGGCTAGAGTGGTGTTGCAAGTGGTAGGGCATTTGCCTCACATGTGCTAACCTAAAACAGATTGCAGTTTGATCCCCCAGTGTCTTATTTGGTCCCCCAAGCCAGGAGTGATTTCTGAGTGCATAGCCTCCTAGAAGTAACCCCTGAGCATCACTGAGTGTGGCTCCAAAACAAAACAAAACAAAAAAGCCCCCTCAAATATCTCTAAGAACCTACTGATGAGAAGGGATTGGGATGGGGGTCTCTATCCCTTTGACCTCTATACCTCTGACCACAAATCTCATCATCCCTGACCATGGTAAGGAATGGCAGAATTAAAGTGGTTGATATGAGTCAGAAACCTAGTTAGATCAAAGTAAAGTCTAGTTAGAGGAAGATTACTAGTCTTATATATTGGTAAACTTGACCAAATACACTTATGGAAGTTTCAATAATCTGTAGCAAGGAATAGAAGATAATAGATATGTAACATGATTTTGTCCACTTAGGCATTTCTGTTAGCTCAGAAAACACGGGGCAGGGCCGAAGTAAAAATACAGCAGGTACATGCATTTTCCTAACAAGCAGCTAAAGAGAAAACATCATGCTCCAATTCCAGCAGATTGGGGAAAAGCGGTTTGGAAACAAACATAGACACAGGAAATAATCCACACATGATTAAGGAGATAAAACAGGTTCAGGAACTTATACATGCAAGCCTTCCACTCCTACTACTAATACCAACAAAGAGGTAGCTCAGTAGTGAAAAGGAAAACTGCAAAACACTTCTCCCTGACACCCATGTGCTTTATTGGAAACCCAAAGACCATACCCAGGGGAGGAGAACAAGTGGCTTTAGGCACCAATCCCAAAGGTGCTTCAATCCAAAGGTGCTTCCATCCAATGAGTAACAGCAACCAACAAAAAAAATTATCCTGAGGTTGCCAGAGTGGTGGCACAGGGCGTAAAGCATCTGCCTTGCCCACGCTAGCCTAGGACAAACTGCAGTTCAATCCCCCAGCGTCCCATATGGTCCCCCAAACTTTGAGAGATTTCTGAGCACATAACCAGGAGACACCCCTGAGTGTCATTGGGTGTGCCCCCCCAAAAAAAGAATTATCTTGAATAGAGTGAAGATCCATTTTATCCAACTTACTGACCACAAAACTCATCCCTGACTGTAGTAAGGAAAGGGAGAATTAAAGTGATTGATGTGAGTCAGAAATCTAGCTAGATCAAAGTAAAGTTTAGTTTGGAGGAAGATTGCTAGTCTTATATATGTTCTACTTATGAAAGTTTCAATAATCTTTAGCAAGGAATAGAAGATAATGTATATCTAACATGATGTTGT